>NC_142148.1:56239008-56416902 GCF_024610735.1 Ursus americanus
GCCCGATCGGCCAGCTTTGCGGTGAGCGGAGGGGCAGGCCGAGGTGAGGGCGCTGACAAGTGGGAGTGTGGGCACAAGCGTTTTGTTGAGGGGGGCCTTCGAAGGTCGCCCGTGGCTCGGAGGGCCCTTCCTGTTTTCACGCCCTGAATGACCGATGGTGCCGCTAGCGGCCCGTGTGGCGGGGGGGCGGCATGGTGAGTCCGGCTCTGTGGCTCAGGGGTCAGCAATCCCAGGCGTTGTCGTGCCAGGCCCCATTGGACTGGCCCCTCGGGGGACGACCTAGGGTTAGGGTTAGCCCCCAGGAGGCCGGCAGGTCCCATCCGCCAGCTGTGTGGCGAGTGGAGGGGTGGGCCGAGTGAGGGCGCTGGCGAGCGGGAGCGTGGGCCGAAGCATTTTGTCACGGGGGTCCTTCAAAGGTCTCCAGGGGCTCAGAGGGCCCTATCTGTTCTCCCGCCCTGAATGACAATTGGCTCCCCTAGTGGCCCGGGTGTGGCGGGGCAGCAGGGTGAGTCCGGCGCTGGGGCTCAGGAGTCCTCAATCCCTGGCGTTGCGGCGCCATGCCCCTTGGGATGGGCCCCTAGGGGGCCTACCTAGGGTTAGGGTTATCCACCAGGAGTCTGGGAGGCCCGATCCGCCAGCTGTGCGGCGAGCGGAGTGGCGGACTGAGGTAAGGGCACAGGTGAGCGGGAGCGTGGGCCCAAAGCGTTTTGGTGCGGGGGGCCTTCAAAAGTCACCGGTGGCTCGGAGGGCCCTGCCCGTTCTCCCTCCCTGAATGACTGGCGGTGCCCCTAGCGGCCCAGGGGGCGGTAGGGTGGGAGGGTGAGTCTGGCGCTGGGGCTCGGGAGTCCCCTATCCCCGGTATTGTGGCAATAGGAACCTGGGATGGGCCCCTCGGGGGCCTACCAAAGTTAGGGTAACACCCAGGAGGCTGGCAGTCCCGATCCACAAGCTGTGCAGCGAGCGGAGGGGCGGACCGAGGTAAGGGCACAGGGAGCGGGAGCATGGGCCCAAGCGTTTTGGCGTGGGGGGGCCTTCGAAGGTCGCCAGGGGCTCGGAGGGATCTGCCCGTACTCCCTCCCTGAATGACCGACAGTGCTCCTAGCGGCCCGGGTGGCGGCAGGACAACACAGTGAGTCCAGCGCTGGGGTTCGGGGGTCCCCAATACCCGGGGTTGCGGCGCCAGGCCCCTTGGGATGGGCCCCTCGAGGGCCGACCTAGGGTTAGGCTTAGGCCCCAGGAGGTCGGCAGTCCCTATCAGCCGGGTGTGCAGCGAAGGGGTGGGCCGAGGTGAGGGCGCTGGCGAGTGGGAGCGTGGGCCGAAGCGTTTTGTCGTGGGGAGCCTTCAAAGGTCTCCGGGGGCTCAGAGGGCCCTACCGGTTCTCCCGCACTGAATGACCGGCGGCTCCCCTAGCGGCCCGGGTGGTGGCTGAGCTGCAGGGTGAGTCCGGCGCTGGGGCTCAGTAGTCCCAAATCCCGGCGTTGCTGTGCCAGGCCCCTTGGGATGGGCCCCTGGTGGGCCTACCTAGGGTTAGGGTTAGCCCCCAGGAGGCTGGGAGGCCTGATCCGTGGGCTGTACGGCGAGAGGAGGGTCAGGCCGAGGTAAGGGCGATGGCGAATGGGAGCGTGTTCCCAAGCGCTTTGAGGCAGGGGGCCTTCGAAAGTCACTGGGGGCTCGGAGGGCCTTGCCGTTCTCCCGCCCTGAATGACTGGTGGTGCCCCTTGTGGCCCGGGTGGCGGTGGGAGGCATGGTGAGTCCAGCGCTGGGGCTCAGAAGTCCCCAATCCTCCTCATTGCGGCGCCAGGCCCCTTGGGAGGGGCCACTAGGGAGTCGACCTAGGGTTCGGGTTAGCCCCCAGAAGGCCCACAGGCCCGATCCGCCATCTGTGTGGCGAGCTGAGGGGATGGCCGAGGTAAGGGCGCTGGCGAGCAGGAGCGTGGGCCCTAGCGTTTTGGTGCGGGGGGCCTTCAAAGGTCGCTGGAGTCTTGGAGGGCCCTGCCCCTTCTCCCTCCCTGAATGACCGGCGGTGCCCCTAGCGGTCCAGGTGGCGGTAGGGCAGGAGGGTGAGTCGGGCGCTGGGGCTCGGGATTCCCAAATTCCCGGTGTTGGGGCAATAGGAACCTGGGATGGGCCCCTCGGGGGCCCACCAAAGGTTAGGGTAACACCCAGGAGGATGGCAGTCCCAATCCACTGGCTGTGCTGCGAGCGGAGGGGCGGACCGAGGTGAGGGCATAGGCGAGCGGGAGCATGGGCCCAAGCGTTTTGGCGCGGGGGGCCTTCGAATGTCACCAGGGGCTTGGAGGGATCTGCCTGTGCTCCCTCCATGAATGACCGACAGTGCTCCTAGCGGCCCAGGTGGCGGCGGGGCAACATGATGAGTCCGGCACTGGGACTCGGGGGTCCCCAATCCCAGGCATTGCGGTGCCAAGCCCCTATGGAGGGGCCCCTCAGGGGCAAACCTAGGGTTATGGATAGCCTCCAGGAGGAGGGCAGGCCTCATCCACCGGCTCTGCACCGTGCGGGGGGTGGGCCGAGGTGAGGGCGCTGGCAAGCAGGAGCGTGGGAGCCAGAGTTTTTGCGCAGGGGGCCTTCGAAGGTTGCAGGGGGATAGGAGGGCCCTGCCCGTTCTCACTTCCTGAATGACTGGCAACGCCCCTAGCGCCCTGGGTGCTTGTGGGGTGGCAGAGTGAGTCCAGCACTGGGGCTCGGGGTTCCCAAATCCCCGGCATTGCGGTGCCAGGCTCCTTGGGAGGGGCCTCTCGGGGGCCGACCTAGGGTAAGTGTTAGCCCCCAGGAGTCCAGCAGGCCTGTTCCCCCAGCTCTACAGCAGGCGGAGGGGCAGGCCGAGGTGAAGGTGCTGGCGAGAGGGAGTGTGGGCCCAAGCGTTTTGGCGCAGGGGGCCTTTGAATGTCGCCGGGGCTTGGAGGGCCCTGCCCATTCTCTCGCCCTGAATGACTGGCGGCGCCCTTAGCAGCCCGGGTTGCTGTGGGGCGGCAGGGAGACTCAGGCGCTGGCCTCGGCGGTCCCCAATCCCCGGCGTTGTGGTGCCAGGCCCCTTGGGAGGGGCCCCTTGGGGGCTGACTAGGGTTAGGGTTTGTCCCCAGGAGGACGGCAAGCCCAGCGCTAAGTGGTTCTGGCAATGTAACAAAAATGCCATACACTTATCTGTAAGAAATAACAGTGTACAGGAACGCTCTTAGCCCTAACATCATCCTTTCTGAATATGGAAGCCAGCCCCAAGGTGGTCCTGGAAGTCTGACGAAAGGGCTAAGCACTTTTCTCTGAGTCTCCACACTATACAGGGAAAGACCAATGTACATCATCTTTCACGAGTAGGAAGCATTAATGAAAAGGTTCTGGAATTTCGAGGACTCTGACCCATCCTTATTGGTAATAAACCACCCTGTACAGGAAAACACCTTCAACTCTCATCAGCCTCCTCAATCCTGATTCTGATTCAACTTTGGGTGTGTAGGACTAGGGAAATGTCCACATCTTATTGCTAAGAAAGAACGATGTCAGGGTAATGCCCTTCAAGTCACCTCAGCCTTCCTGAAGATGGAAGCAGGAATCAAGGTGGTTATGTTACCATGAGGTAAGGAAGATGAGCATATAAGTGAGAAACAACAGTGGGCAGGACCTCTCTTCCAACGAACAGTATCTTTGCTTAATGTTGAATCCCTATGGTAAGTGGTTGTGGCCATTTGTGAGGTGAAAATCTTAAGTGTTTTGTAAAACCTCTTGGTCATTCACAGATGAGACAAAGGTAGTTGGGGACTCCTAGGCAGTGATTTGTCCACTGTCAAAAATATAAAAAGATAAGAGACAGATGAGGTCTACTCAGGCATTGTCCTTTATCCTCATCCTCCGTGAGGATGGTCATCTCTGGACAGCTCAGTGACAGGGTCTCATTCACAGTGGGGGCATCTGTTCCTCACAGACATCAGGCAGGGAAATGGATTTGGTTCTCTGTGCCAGCCCAGCCACAGCTGAGTGTCACAGCACCCTCTCGTGGGCTCATAAGGGTTTCACTGTCACCAGGCAGGTCATTGTATTTGATAAACCACTGTGAGAGTTTGCAATTGCCTTCATCCGCAACCTCCTAGAAGCAAATGCAGGTCTCTGGTACCATGTGAAGTCATGTGAAGGCATTGTGAGAAAGTGTCCTTTTGCTTAAGAAAAACATGGAGCTGGGGCTCCTGGCGGGCTCAGCCAGTTAAGCATGTGCCTTTGGCTCAGGTTATGATCCCAGGGTTCTGGGATCGAGCCCGGGCTCCCTGCTGAGCAGGAAAGGAGTTAGGGAAATAGCTTAGAACCCACAGAGAATGTGAATAAAGGGGAGTGAAATGGAACTTGGTCTGTGTTTTGCTTTAGGGATTTAAGTTAGTTTTTTCTCAATTGTGATTGTTCTTGAAACAGAAAAGCTGTATTGGTTTTTTTTACCTTTAATTTTTTTCTACTAATAATTTGTTATTATGATATGTTAGTCACTATACACTATTTCCTTAGTTTTTGATGTAGTGTTCCGTGATTCATTATTTGCATATAACACCCAGTGCTCCATGCAATATGTACCTTCCTTAATACCCATCACTGGCCCATCCCAATCCCCCAACCCTCTCCCCTCTGAAGCCCTCAGTTTGTTTCCCAGAGTCCATAGTCTCTCGTGGTTCATTCCCCCTTCTGTTTAGGGTCCATTGTCTAAAGGGACAGACAGTGGAAGTTCACCAAATATAAGATAGAAATTTCATTGTTCATTATAGATGCCGCCAAGTAGTTCCCAGACATTTCATTCTACTGTAGTAATTCATTATACCTGTGAAGGTGCACGTGGAAGACAATTGATGCATTCATAGTGGTAATAAAACACGCCCCTCAGTAGTAGAATAAGAGAGGATGCATATGTGTAAAATTATTCGACTACAGCTTCCATGCTTTCCCTTTGGTTCCTTATTATCTATGAAATTGGACAATTTTTGTTCTCTAGGCTTAAAACTCATTGTCAAGTATTCAGAGTTTTTCAATGCTGATCTTCTCCTTTATAAGTTACCAAAAACCTAAAATATGTATGAACTTTAAAAAGCGCTATATTGAAAATGACAGCAGGGAAGTTCCATTTTGTAAATATTGTCAATGGATCTCTATTTTGACATCAGTGTTCATTAGAAATGATGACATTTCATGTGAGTATAAATATCAATGTGAAAAAGAAAAGGTAGGAAGAACCTTGAATGTTTAAGTAATTGGTGAAATGACAGGTGTGTGTGTGTGTGTGTGTGTGTGTGTGTGTGTGTGTGTGTGTAATTGATTTTCAGTGAATGGTTCAGCTCCTTGTAGGGCTTCCGAGAGAGCCCAGGTGAACCTTTCAATGAGTTGGTATCTGTTTTCAGAACATGGGAATCTCTTAGTCCAATAGTCAATCAGGCAAGCTTTGAGGTCTTGAAGAGTTTCAGTCCTCAGCGATGGTGTTGCAGAACCTTGTGAGCAAACCCTAGGGTATGGTCAGAGCCCTCATTAGCTGGTACCAAGGTGTGACGATTTCAGACAGCATTTCCCAAAGAAGTACCTCTTGAGTCTCTGTCCTTGTCAGTTCCCTACACTTCCTTACACTAGTTATGTGATCAGTGTGTTTCAGGATAATCCCCACATGTGATTTTTGCTATTTCCTACTAGTCCTATCTGTTTCTCATCTTCTTCTTTTATGGTAGGGGTTGGGAAGCAACCTGTGTGGTGGAGGAAGGGGTGTGCTAGTTGTCTGCCTTCAGAGGAACAAATGATGCCTAGAAATTGTACTGTAGTTTGAGGTTAATTGTCCATCCTCTGAGTGTCAGGAATTCCATCACTTTACTTTGATGCTAGTCTGTTCTTCAAGCTGTCCTCAGAAATAAGGACGTCATCCATCTAGGGAATACTGGTTTGTTTGTATGTTTTCATTTTAGGAAAGGCTTTGCTGTTCCTGAAAATAATACTGTAGAGCACCCTTTCCTGTTCTTATTGGCCATCAGTCAATCTTTTGTGAAGTATTCGTTTATAAATAGACTCTATGGTTGATGAGCAGGAATTATTTATTGACAAGTTTTTGTCAGTGTGTGTATTGCAAATCTTTACTTCCCAGCCTGCGGTTCACTTTTTCATTTTCTTATGGTCATAAGATAAGGAGAAATGTCACATTTTTATGAAGTCCCACTGAATTCTTTTAAATGGTTAGTGCACCCTATGTCCTACCCCAAGATTGACAGGTTCTACATTTTCTTTCAGAAACTGTCCAATGGGAAGCTACAATCCAATTTCACTGCCCATTTATTGCTTACAAATGTATTTTGACCATCTGTTTCCCAGGAAACCTCTTTTATTATTATTATTATTATTATTATTTTAAATTGCATTTTTAATTCTAATATGATATTTAAACACTGTTTTTGATTTTCTATGTACACAATCGTATTATCTGTGAATAGTCACAATTATCCCCTCAATTCTTATCCTTTTTGTTTCTCTTGCCTTAAAACACTGGTAGATTCTCCGATGTCACAATAAATAGAGCATCATTGTTTGAAGATTTTAATATACCTTTCTCAATATCTGAAAGAAAAAGCAGACAAAACATTGGTAACAAATGTGACCTAATTGACATATAGGGAACATTCCATAATAAGTGCAGAATACATTATTTTCAAGTGGTCATAGACTCTTTACCCAAATAGATGATAGGTGGGGCCAAGAATCAAGTCTACAAATGTTAAACCCTGAAATTAACTAGATTCTATTCTTAGACCACAGGGGAATTGAGCCACAGTCATAGCGAAATGAAAATCAAGAAGTCCTTCAATGTTTAAAATTAAATGGAACTTTGCTACATATCCTAAAGGTCAGAGAGGGAATCTCAATAGAAATTCTGAACCTTTTCTACATGAGGGCTCACACACAATGGCACTTTCTTTGTGAAGAGCATTATAATAACCTAGACAGGAGTTGAGCCTTAAGTCAGAGTTCTGACTACCCCAGCCACACCTGGCAGGCTTGGCCTGCGGTCCCCCTCAGCTGTCCTTTCTGGTGGTCCTGAGCTAAGGGGGTCAACATGGCCATATGGAAATGGGAAGCTGCCCACTCATAATGATGACGGTGCCCACTACCCAGCTGCCCTCTCTGGTGGCTTTGAGCTAAGGGGGTCAACATGGCCGTATGGAAATTAGAAGCTCCCCACTCTTAGTGATGACGTTGCTATCGTATCATCCTCACCAGTCCAACAACATGATTTCTGAGTGAAATATGACACAAGAGTGACTTCTTGGCATTCCTTCAGGTTTGAAAATCATCTGGTGAGTCATCTATTCGAAATATGGATTCAACATGTGTACTTTATTCTGGAAAAGCAATAGACCCAATAGCAATTATGGCTTCCTGAGATCTTGTTCTTGAGAGACATCATACTGGCTCTTTGTAGCATTCTGCCTCTTAAACTTCCCAACTAGGGTGTAGATATTTTTAGGCACATTTTCAGACGGTTAGAAAGGGACTCGGATGATATGAGTCACAGAGGATTTTAGTGTCAGAAACCTAAGTGGGATCCCCAAACTGACTCCAAATTGCTTGTTGTTCCATACAGGGTACTATTTCCCTCTTATCTCTGGTCTTCTCAATCTGGAAACCTATCAAGTATCAGGATTTTCTTGTCATGTGGACAACTGGAACGAATTCAGCGGGCCTTTTCACATCTGCCCATGGTGATCATTAAGATCATTATCTCAGTGGAGGACCTCTGGGTAAGATACTCAAAGATCCTTAGGAATACAGACAGTATAATATTTTTCTGGTATTAAAGTTACTGAAACCAACTATCTTTTTTAGTCCATTCAGGCTCTGGTATGTTCAGAGGGTGCTGTAAAACAGGTCTGTAATAGTATTTAAAAACACTCAGCTCAGCCTCTTCTACAAAGTGAGCCAATGCTTATAAATATGGCTAAAATATGCCCTTACCTACGATTACTTCCCAGCCATCATAGTGTTTATATGGTATGACTGTCACTTACATTAGTCAACATTTGCAGAGAAAGAACTTAGTGCATCCAGGGGGCAGTTCATGTTGAAATTAGTTTGTGACAACGAGCTACTGTGTTTTATTCTGCAGTCCAAGGGAATGGTGCCAGACATCTCTAAGGTGTCTAGCAGTTCTACAATTCTGATTTTAAGTGGTCTGTGTGCTTCATAGATTTGGGCAGGAGAAGGGCAGGAGTCCAGAGACTGTGAACACTTCTGTTACCTGTGCTGACCATGGAGCAGGTAGCCTTCTGTGGGCATCATTTTGAATTCTTGGTACTCTTGTGAAAGGTGCTTTTGTCTCAAATTCCTCCATTTAGGAGTAATTATAATGATGAAAGTAATTTTTATCTTATATCATCTGTGGACCCTGATCCTGGGCTCCCAGGGAAGCTATCCTTTAACATTTTACCCGGCTCAAATTGATTGGGCAAAACCTCAAAGCATGGGCCCTATTTCTGCCCCAAGCACATGTTGTACATCTGCTTCGAGAAGAAAACAATAACCAAAAATGCCAACATAAAGATAAGAAAAAATAAAGAACCTCTCTGGCTCCCATAAGATTAAAGTCATACTGACATGTACATACTGAAAACATAAGAAAGAGTCTGTCACTTTCTAGAATCTAAGAATATCCTCATTGTGGTGTGTAACTCTGTACTTAAAAGAAAACAGAAAAAAATATATAAGCCTGCCCCAAATGTTCCTTCCCCGGAGCACTCCCTTCTTGGTGAAGATTGTGTCTCCCAGGAAGCTGTCCTGACTTTGGTTTGAAGAAAGGTCTCTTCCTTTCTCTCTAAAATGTTTTTAAAAGTTCATTCACGCAATGTCGATAATAACAGTGTTTTCTATTTAAGTGAGAAATAAATGTTCCACTCTAGTTTTATTGGGAATAGACGAATTTAGGGTTTCTTTAGAAGAGTAAGTCTGCCTTCCAGAAAAGGCAAGGTCATTGGTCTATTGAGAATGAAGATAATTACTGATAAACAACATATATGTGTTACCCCTTCGCCCAGAAACCGAAGCAGATGTGCAGGCTTTAGGTCAGAGGTGCCTTCTTCTCCCCACCTGACAGCAATTCTCTGCTCTGGCTCCAAGAAACCCGAGGTTTTGAACGTCAGCATCAGAGTCAGCGAGGCAGCTTGTCACAGGACGCCAGTGTTCAGAGAAAGCACAGGTATGTTTGGCAAAATGTCCTATCTATGTCAGGGCTGGAGGTAAAACCTCTCATTATCCCAAAACCTCCTGGGCTTTTCTCTTTTCTCTAGTTGAGCCACAAAGTAAAATTGAAGTAGCTGTCAGCATTCTGGGTTTGGTACAAGAATTACTTAGTTTCCCTGCAGGTAGAACTTTGCAGGGGATCACAATTTCTCTGTCCATTTATTGCTTACAAATGTATTTTGACCATCTGTTTCCTAGGAACCATCTTTTATTAGAAAGGGGAGGTGAGATTCACTCTGTGCCTGTTTGTAACATCTAATTTGTTCCTTCATCTAACAGTGTTTATTCAATTGGGCCTAAGATATGGTTGAGTGGCAAGCATCTAGAGTTAGGTGGCTTTTTTTCATCTGATACAGACTTGGATGATGTCATTTGACAAAGGTGATGTTTCATCATTGATTAGTTTATTCATCAGAAGAGTTAAAATTAGGGTGGAGGGAAAATTAAAAATTATCCAAACCGGCCTGTTCCTGTTTAAAAGTTGAGCTTGACTTTCTAGTTTTACTAAATGTATTATCTCGCTATTTTGAGGTGCCATATTCTCTCTGTAGTTTCTTTGGTGGTGGAGTCAGAAGGAGAGTCTGGGAATTCTTTTGGATAGTGGCATGCTGGTGGCTTCAAGGGGCTTGGCGTCAGGAGCCTTGGGGTGAAGTCTGCAACTGCTTGCCTGACCCTGGGTGCATCTCCCAGAGGTTTTGCTTCATCTTATGAAATTGCCAGCAGATAATGTTCTGCTTAAAGGGGAACACTCCCATCCTGTTGGTGGCAATGCAAAGTGGTGCAGCCAGTCTAGGAAACAGTGTGGGGGTTCCTCAAAAAGTTAAACATTGAACAACCCCATGATCCAGCAATTGCTCTCCTAGGTATTTACCCAAAGGATACAAAAATGCAGATTCAAAGGGGGTACATGCACCATGATGTTTATAGCAGCAATGTCCACAGTAGCCAAACTATGGAGAGAATCCCAAAGTCTATGCACTGATGAATGGATAAAGCAGAAGTGGGATACATATATATAATGGAATATGACCCAGCTTCAAAAAGAATGAAATCTTACCCTTTGTAAGGATGTGGATGGACCTAGAGTGTATTAAGCTAAGCAAAATATTTGAGGAAAGAGAAATATCCTATGCTCTCACGCTTGTGGAATTTCAGAAAGAAAACAGATGAACAGAGTGGAGGGGTGATGAGAGAGGCAAACAAGGAAATAGACTCAAACTTGGAGAACAAACTGAGTGTTGCTGCAGGACAGGGGCATGGGGGGAAGAGTTAAATGGGTGAGGGCTATTAAGGAGGGCACTTGTGATGAGCACCGAGTTCTGTATGCAGGTGAGGAATCACTAAATCCTACCCCTGAAGCGAATATTCCATGGCATGTGAACTAACTGGAATTTAAGTAAAAGAAGAAAGGAAAAAGTGTTCTGCTTCATGAAGAGTGAGGTAAAATTGTAGTGATTTGGGCTGTACTATTCTATAGATGAGAGATGTGAAACACCCTGTTGTAGGATACACTAGTTTCTTATCACATAAGGAGTCCTCAGAAAGCTGCAATGAAAGATTCAGGTCTCAGAGCATGTTCATGTTCCACTGATATGTTACAGTTTGCACAGGTAGGAAAGAAGGTGGAGAGAGAGGCAACAGAAGGGGAAAGCAGGTGTGAACCTTTCATTTGTTAGCATTATAGCTTTCTCATGAAAGCTTTATGTCAGTGTGATTTTGGAAGCAGAGGGGGAATCCGGGAGCTTTGCAGGAGACAGGGGGGAGTTCCAGGTCTGGGTAAAGCTGACAGGGGTCCCAGATGAGAGCTGAATGCATTCTGCAGCAGGGTGTGTTCAGGGTGGGCTCCAGGGGTGGCTGTGGGTCTCCTGGGTGAGAGTTGTGACAGGTGAGGGCTGTGTGCAAGTTCCTGGCTGAGGACAAGTGAGGCACTGGCTGAGAGCTGGCAGAGAACCTTCTTCTGGGCCGCCATCCTCACCCAACACACAGCCTCATCTTCTGTTCCTGTCACTCCAATTCAGACTTCTCCGAAGTTGAGTGAGAACACATCAAGAGCATTCTTAACAGAAGGGAAAGCATGTGCAAAGGCTCTGGGGCAGGAGAATTTCAGGTATGTCCAGGAGCAGCAAGAAGGACCTGTAGCCACAGGAGACAGCTTAGGACATGACCTCAGAGAGGTGTCAGAAAGCCATTCCAGGGCTATAACCCCATGAGACCCTGTTTCACTGGGCCATCCTGGCTACAGTGTCGAGAACAGATGACAGAGGGTTGAAGATTGCAAGGGACGTCAATGACGAATCTTTTCCAGGATCTCAGGCACTGTGGACCAGACAGGTGCCCTTGGATGGAGTGGTTAGACCTATTCTGGGTCCATTTTGAAGATGGAGCTCGCAGGATTTGCTGATGGGTTAGCTATTAGGAGCTGGAGAACGGAGGAATTGGGGTAAATCCCATCTGTTGTGGGTTTTCCTGATCGAGGGGAAGGAGAGGTTTTCTCAGGGGGTAGGAGGTAGTCCGTGTTCCGCATGCTGAGGAAAGTGCCTTTCCCGGTGGATCTGCTGAGGTTTGTGTCTGGGAGAACCTTTCACATCTCCTCCCTCAGCAATGCTCACGTACAAGTATCCCCCACTTTTTAAACGTTCACAGTAAGACACTGGGCTTTCTTGAAAGAACTATGTTATTACCCAGCTTCAGTAAGAGGAAGAGACCTGAAGAGGATTTCCCTCTTATGAAAAAAAGTGAACAGTGAGAATAGCGTTCAGCATCTGTTTTGGGGAGAAGCACGACAGAGGCGGCGTGCACCCCAACCAGCTCCTTCCATTGGGATCCGCTCTCCGCATCCAGCCACCAGCATTTTGAATGGTGTCTGTGAGCCTCTGCTTCTGCTTTATCTTCATTTATGCTGGGCCTCCGTTAGAAACTTGTGTCCTGAGGCCTAAGAAAAGCCAAAGAGAGGAATTTTGGAGTCTGAGCACACTGTCTAATTGTTCCGTGTAAATTAATGGCCATTCCTTCTTGACACCATTTCTGCTGTGCAAGGTTTCTCAGAAGCCCTGTACTTTCAAAGAGCAGGGAAACCTATACCCCATGCTGCGGGGTTAGTTTTAGTCTCCATGCTGGACAGAACATTTCATGACTGTCGGATTTTCTCACTCAAACATTGAGACTTTGACCACCTTCACCCGTTTCTAGCACCCCATCTCCGAATCTGGCACCTACCAATCTGCTCTCAGTATCTATGCGTTCAGTATTTGTTTATTCCTCGTGGAATGTACATGAGAGCATCTGGTATTGGTCTTTCTGTGTCTGAGTTACTTGGCATAAGGACCCCAAGGTCTGTGTTTCCATGTCTGGTTCTTGTGAATAATGCTGCACTGAATGTGGGAGTGCATCTGTCTTTTTGAGGCAGTATTTTTGTGTTCTCCAAATCAATACTCTGTAGAGCCATTACTGGGTCATGTGGTAGTTGTATTTATTTTTTCAGGAACCTCCATACCGTTTGTCACAATGGCTGCACCAATTTCCATTCCCACCAACAGTGCACAGTGTCTCCTTGTCTGCACACCCTTGACCCCACCTGGTGTCTGTCTCTGGGAAAATTGCTGTTCCAACAATTGTGAGGGGATAGCCGATTGTGGGTTTGATGATGTTTCCCTGTCGATATTAAGTGATGTCGAATAACTTTCTCTGTCTGTTGGCACCTGTGTGCCATCTTTGGAAAGTATCTATTCACATATTCTCCCATTTTTAATACAGATTTTTTTTTGTTTTGATTTGTACGAGTGTTGTGTGTATTTTGGATATTTGCCTCTTCTCACACATATGATTCGCAGATATTTTTTCTTATTGGGTCAGTGGCCTTTTAAGTTTTTGCTGGTTTCTTTTGCCAAGTGGAAGATTTCAGTTTGAAGTTGTTCCACTTGTTTATTTTTGCTTTTGTTTCTTTGCGTTTGGTGTCGGATCTGAAGACTCTTTGCCAAAACCTATGTCGAGAGACTTAGTACCTGTGTCTTCTTGGAGGTTTATGGATTCAGGTCTTATGTTCAAATCATTCATCCATTAAAAATTTTGGTGGTGTAAGAAATTGACCCAGTTATATTCTTCTGCCTTTAGTGTCCAGTTTGCCTGTTACCGCTCACTGTAGACACAGTCCTTCCCTCATGGCATATCTTCTGCTGCTGTGTCGTAAGTTAGGATCATCTACGTGTGGGTAAGTTTCTGAGCTTTCTGTTCTGTTCCACTGACCTTGGGTCTGTGTTTATGCCAGTACCATCCTGTTTTGATGACAACATCTTTGTAATCTAGCTTGAAATCCAGGAGTGTGTTGACTGCACCTTTCTTTCTTCAGGTTGCTTTGCGTTTTTGGGGCCTTTTGTGATTCCATACAAGTTTGAGGACTGTTATCTATTTCCTTGAATAATGCCACTGGAATTCAGATAGGGATTTCATCACATCTGTCGATTGCTTTGGGTACGATGGACATGTTCACATAATTAACTCTTCCAGTTAAGGAGTATGGCGTATGCTTCCATTTGTTTGTGTTGCCTTCCAAATCTTTGAACCACACATTCTGCCCCCCTCGACACACATGTTTTTCATTTCTTTTCTGCCATGTGTTGAGTGTACTATGTCTTTCGCATTTTTGGTTACTTTTATTCCTAGATTTTTTTGATGCAATTGTAAATGGCATTGCTTTTTTAATTTCTCTTTGCGAAAGTGTGTCATCAGTATACAGAAATGCAAGAAGTTGGGTCATCTGGGTGGCCCCATAGGTGACGTGTCTGCCTTCAGCTCAGGTCATGATCCCAGAGTTCTGGGATTGAGCCCCGTGTAGGGCTCCCCGCTTATCGAGGGTCTGCTTCTCCCTCTTTCTGACACTACCCCTGCATGTGCTTTTTCTCTTCCTCTCAAATAAATAAATAAAATCTGAAAAAAAGTAAAGACAACAGGTCTCTGTATATTGACTTTATATCCTGCAGCTTTCTTGAATTTGTTTAAATTAACAGTTTTTTTTTTTTTTGCGGAATCTTTCGGGATTTCATGTCATTTGCAAATAGTGACAGTTTTCCTGTATGGATTTCATATCTTTCTCCTTTTTTAAAATGATGTTAGTCACCCTACAGTACTTCATTTGTTTTTGATGAAGTGTTCCATGATTCATTGCTTGCATATAACCCCTAGTGCTCATTATGACACGTGCCCTCCTTAATACCCATCACCAGGATTACCCATTCCCCTACCCTCCCTTTCTGCAACCTTCAGTTTGTTTCCCAGTGTCAATAGTCTCTCATGGTTCATCTCCCCCTCTCATTCCCCCCCCCCTTCACTTTTCCCTTCCTTCTTCTAATGTTACATGCTATTCCTTCCATTCCACATCGGAGTCAAACCTTATGATAATTGTCTTTCTCTGCTTGACTTAATTTCACTTAGCATAATCCCCTCCTGGTCCATCCACCTTGGTGCAAATGGTGGGTATTCATCCTTTCTGATGACTGAGTAATATTCCATTGTATAGATGAACCACATCTTCTTCGTCCATTCATTTGCTGAAGGACATCTTGGCTCCTTCCACAGTTTGGCTATTATGGACATTGTTGCTATGAACATTGGGATACAGGTGTCCCTTCTTTTCATTGCTCTGTGTCTATAGGGTAAATACCCAGTAGTGCAATTGGTGGGTCATAGGATAGCTCTGTGTTTAATGTCTTGAGGAACCCCCATATTGTTCAAAAGTGCCTATACCAGCTTGAATTCTCACGAGTAGTGTAAGAGGGCTCCCCTTTCTCCATATCCTCTCTGACTTTTTGTAATTTCCTGTCTTGTTAATTTGTTTTTCAAGATTTTATTTATTTATTCCACAGGGATAGAGATGGCCAGCGAGAGAGGGAACACAAGCAGGGGGAGTGGGAGAGGAAGAAGCAGGCTCATAGCGGAGGAGCCTGATGTGGGGCTCGATCCCGTAATGCCAGTATCACGCCCTTAGCCGAAGACAGACGCTTAACCTCTGTACTACCCAGGTGCCCCCTGTGTTGTTAATTTTAACCATTCTAACTGGTATAAGGTGGTATCTCATTGTCGTTTTGATTTGTATTTGCCTGCTGGCAAGTGATGTGGAGCATTTTTTCATGTGTCTGTTGGCCATTTGTATGTCTTCTTTGGAGAAGTATCCCTTTGTGTCTTCTGCCCATTTTTTGGGTGTCGAGTTTGAGGAGTTCTTTATAGATCTTGGATACTAGCCCTTTATCTGTAATATCATTTGCAGATATCTTCTTCGATTCCATAGGTTGACTTTTTGTTTTGTTGATCATTTGCTTTGCCCTGCAGAAGCTTTTTATCTTGGTGAAGTGCCAATAGTTCCTTTTTTGCTTTTATTTCCTTTGCCTTTAGAGACGTGGCTTGCAAGAAGTTGTTGTGTCCAAGGTTGAAGAGTTCTTTTGATTTTGATATGAGACAGGAATCCATTATCTTTCTTTCCTGATTGTATTCGAGTCCTCTGTCTTTCTTGGTGAGTCTAGCTAAGTTTGTCAGTTTTGTTTATCTTTCCAAAAAAGGCAGCTTTCATTTTCATTGTTTTTTTTTTTTTTGTCTTTTCAGTCTCCGTTGGATTTATTTATGCATTCCTTTTTGTTATTTCCTTATTTCTACTAATTTGGGGCTTTGTTTGTTGTTTTATTTTCTACTTCTTTACCACATAAATCAAGTTGTTTATTGGAGACCATTCTCATGGATTGATGAAGACTTGAGTTTCTATGAATGTCCCCCATAAAGCTACTTTTGCTGCATCCCTTATGTTTTTGTAAGTTGTCTTTTTCATCAGTGTCAAGGTACTTCTAAAATTTTTTTGATTTCTTCTTTGACTGTTGGTTGTTCAGTAGCTTGTTGTTAAATCTCCACATATTTTTTTAAGATTATTTAGGTATCTGACAGAGAGTGAGACAGTGAAAGAGGGAATGGAAGCAGGGGGGTGGGAGAGGGAGAAGCGGGCTTCCCGCTGAGCAAGGAGCCTGATTCCAGGCTAAATCCCAGGATCCTGGGATCAGGACCTGAGCTGAAGGCAGATCCTTAACAACTGATCCACCCAGGCCCCCCAATCTCCACCTATTTTTGACTGTCCCATTTTTTTCTTGAGACTGATTTCTAGTGTCATATCATTGTGGTTGGACAAGATTTGAAGCAGAAGGTGAAGAGAGCATTCAGATAAAGGTTTGTTTCCTGAAGGGTTTTCTGAGGGCAGAGCATGAGTTCCGTGGGATGGAGGAAGGTTTTGTGAGATGGGGGGTGGGGTTAACCCTTGTTAGAATTACTGACTACTACCATGCAGGCTGTGTGCTACCGTTCACACCGTAGTCCTGATGGACTTGTACTTCATTAGAAATATTTTCTAGGAGGTGTAGGCATAGCCTTCTCTTAAAGAAAGGTGCCATGTGGGTTCATGGCATGACCCCAGGTCACCAACCAGGATGTATGGTATTGTGGGTGATCAGAAACAGGCTTTCTGTGGGAAGTGACAGAAATAAGGTATGGTGAGCTCCATGACCATAGGTGAGGTCCCGAGTGACCCACTGGGTGTTGGGTTCTGTGGATCTGTCTCATCAGGTGCTGTGGAATTCAGGGACACCCTCCTGTCTGTGGATTTTTGTGGAGACAGGTAGACATCAGTGTCTGGCCAGGCATGAGGGTCGCACTGGCCCACCACCAGAGGTGCAGCGTGCGGGGGAGCCACTGCTTGGTTTCCACGAAAGCTGCCCAGCGTCTGTGACTGTGATTCCTAGCAGACGTAAGGGGAGAGGAGGCCGGGGGTGGTGCACACTTCCTAGACTTGTGGTCAGGTCTAGTCTGGAGCCCACTGAAGTCAGCCACACCTGGCCAGGAGGCACCCAGTCAGTGTAGCTTTGGGCACTGCTCCCATGGTACTTCGTGCCAGCTCCATGCTGCCACCTCCTGCTTTTCATCATCATCTTCAAGGTCATGTGACTCTGCTCTTGCCCCATGGCCTCCGGGGTATTGTCCGTCCTCCATCTGGCCCTCGTCCCTGGTGCCCTGTGCAGTCTGATGCCAGGGTAGCCTTCTCGAGACAAACATCTGGCCCTGATGGAACACTTCCATGGATCTCGTGTGATGCGAGGATGATGCCCTGCCCTGGAAGGGGGCTGCAGGTCCCCAATTAGGAGAGCCATGTCTCCCTTTTCAGCATGGCCTGCCCTCCCCTCAGTCTTCTTCAGGGAATCTCTCCCCACTTTCTGAGCGGACAGCTCTGAACTTAAAAATGAATATTATTTTACATATCTCTATGCCTTAGTTCATCCATGGCATGTCTTTCAGCCCCGTTAGTGGGGTTTTTTTTTTAGCAGTTCTGAAGGGCTGTCTGCTCATGGAGGGGATGACCTGGGTGGGACAGCTTTCCCTCTCATCTCCCTCAGCATGTCTCTGAGCCCTGAGGCCAGCTGTCCCACTGAGGATTGAGGGACCCGAGCCAGCCCATCCTGAACCCAGGCTGTGTCAGTTGTGTAGACTGATGTGTGTTGGAGTGGTGGGCAGCCGGCATGGGCCAGGGGCAGGCAGTGTCTCCTTCTCATTCCTTCCCTCCCTTCCTCCCAGAGGTAGCTCAGAGCAGCCTTCAACCCCTGCATCTCCAGATCCCTTGACTTATGCCTTCTGTGTTCAGCTGGTGACCTTGGAGTTTCGCATGGATTCTACCTCCCGTACCCTCTCCTGTAGCAGTTCCTGGATCAGGGGAGGGGTTGGACCCTTGTCTGTTTTGATCTTCTTCCTGTCCCGCACCAAGCCCACCCACCATTGCATCTTCCATGTATGTGCTTGGAAGCAAGCCCATCCACAGGCAACCTATTAGCCAAATGGATCCAGGCAATGAACATTGAAGTAGAGATCCAGGATCCATAATAAACCTGCTCTGAAACCTGTCCCAAAGTCTGTGACTCTCTCACACTGAAACAGAAACAATAATAGCTTTCTGGACTGTGAAGTGACATGTGTCTCTACTTCCAATCTTGAATGCATAGGTGCTGAACCTGGACAGAAAAGGACCATGGCTCCCGTGGGCTGGGATCCATAGTAAGAACTCAGTGAAATCTGAATTCGAGGCATAGAGTAAATAATTATTGTAGAGCGAATCCTCCCAAGTAGGGCTTATGCACAGTGCACAGGAAAAGCTTTTTTAAAGAGGTTCCTGAAAGAAAAATCTTTTTTAAAAATTTATTTTAATTCCAGTAGAGCTAACATACAGTGTTACATTCGTTTCAGGTGTACAATAGAGTGATTCAGTAATTCTATATATTACTCAGTGGTCATCAAGAAAAGTGTCCCCTTAATCCGCTTCATCTATTTCACTCATCCCTCTATCCACCTCCTCTCTGGTAACCATCCATTTGTTCTCTATTGTTAAGAGTTTGTATTTTCCCATGCCCATACTCAGACAACCCTGTTTGGGTAGAGTTTCCGTGTCCCCTGCAAGGGTGAATGGGGGTGGGCATGCTCTGGGCCAGTATTTCCAGGCTTTTGTTCCCTGGCGGCTTTCTCTGGTGATCTGCTGTGCCTTTTCTGAGAGTCAGAGCAGCAGAGGCTGAATTGTCACAGAACAGAGGGAATGCGGCCCGTTCTCCACCCTTGTTCTGGCCACTTTAACTCCATTACTGTTGGTGCTGCTCAACCCTGTAGCATCCTGGGATGTGCACCCCACACCTGGTGTCCCTGGCCTCAAATCCGGGGCTAGTGCATCTCTGTCCTTTGTGTTTCTAATGCTGCCAGCCACCAGAAGACCTGATCTCTCTCTGGAAGCTCCTGGTCTCAGTCTGGATCCCCTGAGCACACCGGGATTCCAGAGTTCCATGAGAAGCCTGGTGGCTCTGGCACCTGGTTCAGGGTCTCAGTCTGCTGTTTCGCAGGTGCCTACCGCAAGTCCGCCAGATCCCCTGTGCAGGTGGCCTGCCAGCCGCCAGCCGCCCCGTGGGCTCCCGGGTCTCCTGGTCTCAGTCTATGCCTGGTGAGCACACCGGGATTCTGGTGTTCCAGGAGAAGCCTGGTGGCGCACGCTCTGGGCTCACCGGTCTCAGTCCACTCTCTCCCGTGTGAAATCCATGAGTCCGCCCGCTCCCTGGTGCAGGTGGTTGCTGCTTCCGGGCGCCAGAACATGGCAGCTCCCCCCCTTCCGTTTATCTTCTGATATCTGTGCCCGGTTTCAAGGCTCCCCGCTTCATACCTCAATACTCAGCGCTGGAGATGTTCATTTGTAGAGATCCAGATGTATCTTCCTGCCTCTCAGGCTGATTCCGTGGTTGTTTAGGCTGGTCCGGTACCTATCCAGCTCAACTCAGGGGACCTGCTGAAAAAGGGGTCTCCTACTCCTCTGCCATCTTAACTCCTCTCTTGTACCTGAAATAGTATTTAAAAACACTCAGCTCAGCCTCTTCTACAAAGTGAGCCAATGCTTATAAACATGGCTAAAATATTCCCTTACCTACGATGACTTCCCAGCCATCGTAGTTTTTAAATGGTATGACTGTGACTTACATTAGTCAACATTTGCAGAGAAAGAACTTAGTGCATCCAGGGGGCACTTCATGTTGAAATTAGTTTGTGACAACGAGCTACTGTGTTTTCTTCTGCAGTCCAAGGGAATGGTGCCAGACATCTCTAAGGTGTCTAGCAGTTCTACAATTCCGATTTTAAGTGGTCTGTGTGCTTTAGAGATTTGGGCAAGAGAAGGGCAGGAGTCCAGAGACTGTGAACACTTCTGTTACCTGTGCTGACCATGGAGCAGGTAGCCTTCTGTGGGCATCATTTTGATTTCTTGGTACTCTTGTGAAGGTGCTTTTGTCTCAAATTCCTCCATTTAGGAGTAATTATAATGATGAAAGTAATTTTTATCTTATATCATCTGTGGGCCCTGATCCTGGGCTCCCAGGGAAGCTATCCTTTAACATTTTACCCGGCTCAAAATGACTGGGCAAAACCTGAAAGCATGGGCCCTATTTCTGCCCCAAGCACATGTTGTACATATGCTTCGAGAAGAAAACAATAACCAAAAATGCCAACATAAAGATAAGAAAAAATAAAGAACCTCTTTGGCTCCCATAAGATTAAAGTCATACTGACATGTACATACTGAAAATGCATAAAAACATTGCATTTCCTAAAGCCCAAGCCTTGGAGGGTCTGAGAGACTTGCCCAAAACCAGGCACACCCCAGCAGGGAGGGCTGGTGCAGAAAGGGAAGGGGCAGGACTCTGAGGGTGGTCTGCAGCTAGAGGGGTCCCTGGAAGGGGCCAGGTATGTGGGGGGACCCCGGCCCACGACCCCACCCATGCCTGTGCTGGGTGTTGGGTCAAGCAGGCGCTTCTTGGGCCCCCTGCACTTTCAGGGTTCCAGGGGCTTGAGGGCGGGTTTCCCAGCATCCAAGGGGCTCAGGCACCACCCTCACCAACCATTCACCGCTTGGGGGTGGAGCTATGTCTCTGTGGGCAGTCCCAGACTTGCAGTGGGTTGCAGACTTGGGGCAAAGAAGGGGCACTGAGAGAGAGAGAGAGTTGCCCTGTGGAGATCCCTGCTGGTGAGTGAGCAGCGTGCACTGGGGTGGGGGTCCGGGGGTAGGGTGCGCCCCAGGTGGGAGGCAGGGTTCTGGAAGGGCATGTGGAGAGGGTTCCTTGTGGGGACTCAGGTGAGTTTTCTTTTTCCCTTTAAAGTCTCTTCTGCCCCATGTCCTCAACTGACCTTATTCCCCATACCCGTGAACTCCAGGACACCCACTCACCTGAGCTTTTGTGGGATGGGTTGCAGAATTTCAAGGTTTCCCCTGTTCCCCTGGAAGAGTGCGGGTAAGGACTTCACACAATCCCCACCTTCAGTTCTCTGACACAGTGCAGGTGATGCATCTTGAGCAGTACCCTGAGTTCAGCAGGGTGTGCCCTGGTCCCCAGGCACAGGTGTGGCAGTAGCATGCCCCAGAGCCGTCCCCCAACTTCAGCATTATGCCACGTGTGCCCCCGGGTTAGTGGTAATTGGCTATTAGAATCATGCAGGAAAATCCTCCAGGTGGGGGCCTGGAGGCGGGCATAAACCAGACCCCACTCTAGTTGCATTGGGAATAGACGAATTGAGGGTTTCTTTAGAAGAGTAAGTCTGCTTTCCAGAAAAGACAAGGTCATTGGTCTATTGAGAATGAAGATAATTACTGCTAAACAACAAGTATGTGTTGCCCCTTCGCCCAGAAACCGAAGCAGGTGTGCAGGCTTTAGGTCAGAGGCGCCTTCTTCTCCCCAGCTGACGGCACTTCTCTGCTCTGGCTCCAAGACACACGAGGTTTTGAACGTCAGCATCGGAGTCAGCGAGGCAGCTTGTCACAGGACACCAGTGCTCAGAGAAAGCACAGGTATGTTTGGCAAAATGTCCTATCTATGTCAGGGCTGGAGGTAAAACCTCTCTTTATCCCAAAACCTCCTAGGCTTTTCTCTTTTCTCTAGTTGAGCCACAAAGTAAAATTGAAGTAGCTGCCAGCATTCTGGGTTTGGTACAAGAATTACTTAGTTTCCCTGCAGGTAGAACTTTGCAGGGGATCACAATTTCTCTGTCCATTTATTGCTTACAAATGTATTTTGCCCATCTGTTTCCTAGCAACCCTCTTTTATTAGAAAGGGAAGGTGAGATTCACTCTGTGCCTGTTTGTAACATCTAATTTGTTCCTTCATCTAACAGTGTTTATTCAATTGGGCCTAAGATATGGTTGAGTGACCAGCATCTAGAGTTAGGTGGCTTATTTTCATCTGATACAGACTTGGATGATGTCATTTGGCAAAGGTGATGTTTCATCATTGATTAGTTTATTCATCAGAAGCGTTAAAATTAGGGTGGAGGGAAAATTAAAAATTATCCAAAGCGGCCTGTTCCTGTTTAAAAGTTGAGCTTGACTTTCTAGTTTTACTAAATGTATTATCTCGCTATTTTGAGGTGCCATATTCTCTCTGTAGTTTCTTTGGTGGTGGAGTCAGAAGGAGAGTCTGGGAATTCTTTTGGATAGTGGCATGCTGGTGGCTTCAAGGGGCTTGGCGTCAGGAGCCTTGGGGTGAAGTCTGCAACTGCTTGCCTGACCCTGGGTGCATCTCACAGAGGTTTTGTTTCCTCTTATGAAATTGCCGGCAGATAATGTTCTGCTTAAAGGGGAACCCTCCCATCCTGTTGGTGGCAATGCAAAGTGGTGCAGCCAGTCTGGGAAACAGTGTGGGGGTTCCTCAAAAAGTTAAACATCGAACAACCACATGATCCAGGAATTGCTGTACTAGGTATTTACCCAAAGGATACAAAAATGCAGATTCAAAGGGGGTACATGCACCATGATGTTTATAGCAGCAATGTCCACAGTAGCCAAACTATGGAGAGAATCCTAAAGTCCATGCACTGATGAATGGATAAAGCAGAAGTGGGATACATATATATAATGGTATATGACCCAGCTTCAAAAAGAATGAAATCTTACCATTTGCAAGGATGCGGATGGACCTAGAGTGTATTGAGCTAAGCAAAATCATTGAGGAAAGAGAAATATCCTATGCTCTCATGCTTGTGGAATTTCAGAAAGAAAACAGATGAACAGAGTGGAGGGGTGATGAGAGAGGCAAACAAGGAAATAGACTCAAACTTGGAGAACAAACTGAGTGTTGCTGCAGGACAGGGGCATGGGGGGAAGAGTTAAATGGGTGAGGGGTATTAAGGAGGGCACTTGTGATGAGCACCGGGTACTGTATGCAGGTGAGGAATCACTAAATCCTACCCCTGAAGCGAATATTCCATGGCATGTGAACTAACTGGAATTTAAGTAAAAGAAGAAAGGAAAAAGTGTTCTGCTTCATGAAGAGTGAGGTAAAATTGTAGTGATTTGGGCTGTACTATTCTATAGATGAGAGATGTGAAACACCCTGTTGTAGGATACACTAGTTTCTTATCACATAAGGAGTCCTCAGAAAGCTGCAATGAAAGATTCAGGTCTCAGAGCATGTTCATGTTCCACTGATATGTTACAGTTTGCGCAGGTAGGAAAGAAGGTGGAGAGAGAGGCAACAGAATGGGAAAGCAGGTGCGAAACGTTCAATACTTAGCATTATAGCTTTCTCATGAAAGCCTTGCGATTTTGGAAGCAGAGGGGGAATCCGGGAGCTTTGCAGGAGACAGGGGAGTTCCAGGACTGGGTAAAGCTGACAGGGGTCCCAGAGGAGAGCTGAATGCATTCTGCAGCAGGGTGTGGGAAGGGGTGGCTGTGGGTCTCCTGGGTGAGAGTTGTGACAGGTGAGGGCTGTGTGCAAGTTCCTGGCTGAGGGCAAGGGAGGCACAGGCGGCGAGCTGGCAGAGAACCTTCTTCTGGGCCACCAGCCTCACCCAACACACAGCCTCATCTTCTGTTCCTGTCACTCCAATTCAGACTTCTCCGAAGGTGAGTGAGAACACATCAAGAGCATTCTTAACAGAAGGGAAAGCATGTGCAAAGGCTCTGGGGCAGGAGAATTTCAGGTATGTCCAGGAGCAGCAAGAAGGCCCTGTGGCCACAGGAGACACCTTAGGACATGACCTCAGAGAGGTGACAGAAAAAACCATTCCAGGGCTATAACCCCATGAGACCCTGTTTCACTGGGCCATCCTGGCTACAGTGTTGAGAACAGATGACAGAGGGTTGAAGATGGCAAGGCAGGTCAATGACAAAGCTTTTACAGGAACTCAGGCACTGTGGACCAGACAGGTGGCCTTGGATGGAGTGGTTAGACCTATTCTGGGTCCATTTTGAAGATGGAGCTCACAGGATTTGCTGATGGGTTAGCTATTAGGAGCAGGAGAACGGAGGAGTTGGGGTAACTCCCAGCTGTTGTGGGTTGTCCTGATCGAGGGGAAGGAGAGGGTTTCTGGGGGTAGGAGGTAGTCCGTGTTCTGCATGCTGAGGAATGTGCCTTTCCTGGTGGATCTGCTGAGGTTTGTGTCTGGGAGAACCTTTCACATCTCCTCCCTCAGCAATGCTCAAGTACAAGTATTCCCCACTTTTTAAACGTTCACAGTAAGACATTGGGCTTTCTTGAAAGAACTATGTTATTACCCAGCTTCAGTAAGAGGAAGAGACCTGAAGAGGATTTCCCTCTTATTAAAAAAGGTGAACAGTGAGAATCGCGGTCAGCATCTGTTTTGGGGAGAAGCATGACAGAGGCGGCGTGCACCCCAACCAGCTCCTTCCGCTGGGAACCGCTCTCTGCATCCAGCCACCAGCACTTTGAATTGTGTCTGTAAGCCTCTGCTGTGCTTTATCTTCATTTTTGCTGGGCCTCCGTCAGAAACTTGTTTCCTGAGGCCTAAGAAAAGCCAAAGAGAAGGAATTTTGGAGTCTGAGGACACTATCTAATTGTTCCGTGTAAATTAATGGCCATTCCTTCTTGACACCATTTCTGCTGTGCAAGGTTTCTCAGAAGCCCTGTACTTTCAAAGAGCAGGGAAACCTATACCCCATGCTGCGGGGTTAGTTTTAGTCTCCATGCTGGACAGAACATTTCATGACTGTCGGATTTTCTCACTCAAACATTGAGACTTTGACCACCTTCACCCGTTTCTAGCACCCCATCTCCGAATCTGGCACCTACCAATCTGCTCTCAGTATCTATGCGTTCAGTATTTGTTTATTCCACATTGAATGTACATGAGAGCATCTGGTATTGGTCTTTCTGTGTCTGAGTTACTTGGCATAAGGCCCCCAAGGTCTGTGTTTCCATGTCTGGTTCTTGTGAATAATGCTGCAGTGAACGTGGGAGTGCATCTGTCTTTTTGAGGCAGTATTTTTGTGTTCTCCAAATCAATACTCAGTAGAGCCATTACTTGTCCATGTGGTAGTTGCATTTATTTTTTCAGGAACCTCCATACCGTTTGTCACAGTGGCTGCACCAATTTCCATTCCCACCAACAGTGCACACAGTCTCCTCATCTGCACACCCTTGACCCCACCTGGTGTCTGTCTCTGGGACAATAGGTGTTCCAACACTTGTGAGGGGATAGCCAATTGTGGGTTTGATGATGTTTCCCTGACCATATTAAGTGATGTCGAACAACTTTCTCTGTCTGTTGGCACATGTGTGCCATCTTTGGAAAGTATCTATTCACATATTCCCCCCATTTTTTATACATTTTTTTTGTTTTGATTTGTATAAGTGTTGTGTGTATTTTGGATATTAGCCTCTTCTCACACGTATGATTCACAGATATTTTTTTTCTTATTGGGTCAGTGGCCATTTTAGTTTTTGCTGGTTTGTTTTGCCGTGTGGAAGATTTCAGTTTGAAGTTGTTCCACTTGTTTATTTTTGCTTTTGTTGCCTTTGCATTTGGTGTCCGATCTGAAGACTCTTTGCCAAAACTAATGTCGAGAGACTTAGTACCTGTGTCTTCTTGGAGGTTTATGGATTCAGGTCTTATGTTCAAATCGTTCATCCATTAAAAATTTTGTGTGTGGTGTAAGAAAGTGACCCAGTTATATTCTTCTGCATTTAGTGTCCAGTTTGCCTGTTACCGCTCACTGAAGAGACAGTCCTTCCCTCATGGTGTATCTTCTGCTGCTGTGTCGTAAGTTAGGATCATCTTCGTGTGGGTAAGTTTGTGAGCTTTCTGTTCTGTTCCACTGACCTGGTGTCTTTGTTTATGCCAGTACTATCCTGTTTTGATGACAACAGCTTTATAATCCAGCTTGAAATCCAGGAGTGTGTTGACTGCACCTTTCTGTCTCCATGTTACTTTGGGTATTTGGGGTCTTTTGTGATTCCATACAAGTTTGAGGACTGTTATCTATTTCCTCGAATAGTGCCGCTAGAATTCAGATAGGGATTTCATCACATCTGTCGATTGCTTTGGGTACGATGTACATGTTCACATAATTAACTCTTCCAGTTAAGGAACATGGCGTAAGTTTCCATTTGTTTGTGTTGCCTTCCAAATCTTTGACCCATACATCCTGCGCCCCTTGACACACGTGTTTTTCATTTCCTTTCTGCCATGTGTTGAGTGTACTGTCTTTCTCATTTTTGGTTACTTTTATTCCTAGATTTTTTTTGATGCAATTGTAAATGGCATTGCTTTTTTAATTTCTCTTTGCGAAAGTGTGTCATCAGTACAGAAATGCAAGAAGTTGGGTCATCTGTGTGGCCCCATAGGTGAAGCGTCTGCCTTCAGCTCAGGTCATGAACCCAGAGATCTGGGATCGAGCCCCCTGTTGGGCTCCCCGCTTATCGAGGGTCTGCTTCTCCCTCTTTCTGTCACTCCCCCTGCTCGTACTTTTTCTCTTCCTATCAAATAAATAAATAAAATCTGAAAAAAAAGACAACAGGTCTCTGTATATTGACTTTATATCCTGCAGCTTTCTTGAATTTGTTTATTCTAACAGATTTTTTGTGTGTGTGTGGAATCTTTCGGGATTTCATGTCCTTTGCAAATATTGATAGTATTCCTGTAAGGATTTCATATCTTTCTCTTTTTTTAAAATGATGTTAGTCACCCTACAGTACTTCATTTGTTTTTGATGTAGTGTTCCATGATTCATTGTTTGCATATAACACCTAGTGCTCATTATGACACGTGCCCTCCTTTTTTTTTTAAAGAATTTACTTATTTATTCGACAGATATAGAGACAGCCAGCGAGAGAGGGAACACAAGCAGGGGGAGTGGGAGAGGAAGAAGCAGGCTCATGACGGAGGAGCCTGTTGTGGGGCTCGATCCCATAACGCCGGGATCACACCCTGAGCCGAAGGCAGACGCTTAACCGCTGTGCCACCCAGGCGCCCCAACACGTGCCCTCCTTAATACCCATCACCAGGATTACCGATTCCCCTTCCTCTCCCTTTCTGCAACCTTCAGTTTGTTTCCCAGTGTTAGTAGTCTCTCATGGTTCATCTCCCCCTCTCATTCCCCCCTTCACTTTTCCCTTCCTTCTCCTAATGTCCTCCATGCTATTCCTTCCATTCCACATAGGAGTCAAACCATATGATAATTGTCTTTCTCTGCTTGACTTAATTTCACTTAGCATAATCCCCTCCTGATCCATCCACGTTGGTGCAAATGGTGGGTATTCATCCTTTCTGATGACTGAGTAATAGTCCATTGTATAGATGAACCACATCTTCTTTGTCCATTCATCTGCTGAAGGACATCTTGGCTCCTTCCACAGTTTGGATATTATGGACACTGCTGCTATGAACATTGGGATACAGGTGCCCCTTCTTTTCATTACTCTGTGTCTATGGGGTAAATACCCAGTAGTGCAATTGGTGGGTCGTAGGATAGCTCTGTGTTTAACGTATTGAGGAACCTCCATATTGGTTTCAAAAGTGGCTGTACCAGCTTGAATTCTCACGAGTAGTGTAAGAGGGCTCCCCTTTCTTCACATCCTCTCTGACTTTTTTTTTTATTTCTGTCTTATTAATTTTTTTTCAAGATTTTATTGATTTATTCTACAGAGATAGAGACAGCCAGCGAGAGAGGGAACACAAGCAGGGGGAGTGGGAGAGGAAGAAGCAGGCTCATGATGGAGGAGCCTGATGTGGGGCTCGATCCCATAAGGCCAGGATCACGCCCTGAGCCGAAGGCAGACGCTTAACCAATGTGACACCCAGGTGCCCCCTGCCTTGTTAATTTTAACCATTCTAACTGGTGTAAGGTGGTATCTCATTGTAGTTTTGATTTGTATTTGCCTGATGGCAATTGATGTGGAGCATTTTTTCATGTGTCGGCCATTTGTATGTCTTCTCTGGAGAAGTATCTCTTTGTGTCTTCTGCCCATTTTTTGGGTGTCGAGTTTGAGGAGTTCTTTATAGATCTTGGATACCAGCCCTTTATCTGTAAAATCATTTGCAGATATCTTCTTCAATTCCATAGGTTGCCTTTTTGTTTTTTGATCATTTGCTTTGCCAAGCAGAAGCTTTTTATCCTGATGAAGTGCCCATAGTTCATTTTTGCTTTTATTTCTTTGCCTTTAGAGACGTGGCTTGCAAGAAGTTGTTGTGTTCAAAGTTGAAGAGTTCTTTTGATATTGATATGAGACAGGAATCCATTATCTTATTTTCCTGATTGTATTCGAGTCCTCTGTCTTTCTTGGTGAGTCTAGCTAAGTTTGTCAGTTTTGTTTATCGTTCCAAAAAAGGCCGCTCTCATTTTCATTGTTTTTTTTTTTGTCTTTTTAGTCTCCGTTGGATTTATTTATGCATTCCTTTTTGTTATTTCCTTATTTCTACTAATTTGGGGCTTTGTTTGTTGTTTTATTTTCTACTTCTTTACCACATAAATCAGGTTGTTTATTGGAGAGCATTCTCATGGATTGATGAAGACTTGAATTTCTATGAATGTCCCCCATAAAGTTACTTTTGCTGCATCCCATAAGTTTTTGTAGGTTGTCTTTTTATCAGTGTCAAAGTACTTCTAAAAAATTTTTGATTTCTTCTTTGACTGTTGGTTGTTCAGTAGCTTGTTGTTAAATCTCCACATATTTTTTTAAGATTATTTAGGTATCTGACAGAGAGTGAGACAGCAAGAGAGGGAACGCAAGCTGGGTGGTGGGAGAGGGAGAAGCAGGCTTCCGAATGAGCAACGAGCCTGATTTGGAGCTAGATCCCAGAATCCTGGGATCAAGACCCGAGCTGAAAGGAGATCCTTAATGACTGAGCCACCCAGGCCCCAAAAATCTTCACCTATTTTTGACTGTCCCATTTTTTCCTTGAGACTGATTTCTAGTTTCATATCATTGTGGATGGACAAGATTTGAAGCAGAAGGTGAAGAGAGCATTCAGATGAAAGGTTTGTTTCCTGGAGGGTTTTCTGAGGGCAGACCATGAGTTCAGTGGGGACGGAGGAAGGTTTTGTGAGACGGGGGTGGGGTTAACCCTTGTTAGAATTACTGACTACTACCATGCAGGCTGTGTGCTACCGTTCACACCGTAGTCCTGATGGACGTGTACTTCATTAGAAATATTTTCTAGGAGGTGTAGGCATAGCCTTCACTTAAAGAAAGATGGCATGTGGGTTCATGGCATGACCCCAGGTCACCAACCAGGATGTATGGTATTGTGGGTGATCAGAAACAGGCTTTCTGTGGGAAGTGACAGAAATAAGGTATGGTGAGCTCCATGACCATAGGTGAGGTCCCGAGTGACGCACTGGGTGTTGGGTTCTGTGGATCTGTCTCATCAGGTGCTGTGGAATTCAGGGACACCCTCCTGTCTGTGGATTTGTGTGGAGACAGGTAGACATCAGTGTCTGGCCAGGCACGAGGGTCGCACTGGCCCACCACCAGAGGTGCAGCGTGCGGGGGAGCCACTGCTTGGTTTCCACGAAAGCTGACCAGGGTCTGTGACCATGATTCCTAGCAGCCGCAAGGGGAGAGGAGGCCGGGGGTGGTGCACACTTCCTAGACTTGTGGTCAGGACTAGTCTGGATCCCACTGAAGTCAGCCACACCGGGCACAGAAGGTACCCAGTCAGTGTAGCTGTGGGCACTGCTCCCATGGTTCTTTTGGGCCAGCTCCATGCTGCCACCTCCTGCTTTTCATCATCATCTTCAAGGTCATGTGCCTCTGCTCTTGCCCCATGGCCTCCGGGGTATTGTCCGTCCTCCATCTGGCCCTCGTCCCTGGTGCCCTGTGCAGTCCGATGCCAGTGTAGCCTTCTCGAGACAAACATCTGGCCCTGATGGAACACTTCCATGGATCTCGTGTGATGCGAGGATGATGCCCTGCCCTGGAAGGGGGCTGCAGGTCCCCAATCAGGACAGCCATGTCTCCCTTTTCAGCATGGCCTGCCCTCCCCTCAGTCTTCTTCAGGGAAGCTCTCCCCACTTCCTGAGATGACAGCTCTGAACTTAAAAATGAATGTTATTTTACATATCTCTATGCCTTAGTTCATCCATGGCATGTCTTTCAACCCCGTTAGTGGGGTTTTTTAGCAGTTCTGAAGGGCTGTCTGCTCAAGGAGGGGACGACCTGGGTGGGGCAGCTTTCCCTCTCATCTCCCTCAGCATGTCTCTGAGCCCTGAGGCCAGCTGTCCCACTGAAGATTGAGGGACTAGAGCCAGCCCATCCTGAGCACAGGCTGCGTCAGCTCATAGACTGATGCGTGTTGGAGCGGTGGGCCGCTGGCATGGGTCAGGGGCAGGCAGTGTCTCCTTCTCATTCCTTCCCTCCCTTCCTCCCAGAGGTAGCTCAGAGCAGCCTTCAACCCCTGCATCTCCAGATCCCTTGACCTGTGCCTCCTGTGTTCAGCTGGTGACCTTGGAGTTTCGCATGGATTCTACCTCCCGTACCCTCTCCTGTAGCAGTTCCTGGATCAGGGGAGGGTCGGACCCTTGTCTGTTTTTGGTCTTCTTCCTTTCCCACACCAAGCCCACCCACCTTTGCATCTTCCATGTATGTGCTTGGAAGCAATCCCATCCACAGGGAACCTATTAGCCAAATGGATCCAGGCAATGAACATTGAAGTAGAGATCCAGGATCCATAATAAACCTGCTCTGAAACCTGTCCCAAAGTCTGTGACTCTCTCACACTGAAACAGAAACAATAATAGCTTTCTGGACTGTGAAGTGACATGTCTTTCTACTTCCAATCTTGAATGCAAAGGTGCTGAGCCTGGACTGAAAAGGACCATGGCTCGCGTGGGCTGGGATCCACGGGAAGAACCCAGTGAAATCTGAATTTGAGGCATGGAGTGAATAATTATTGTAGAGTGAATCCTCCCAAGTAGGGCTTATGCACATTGCACAGGAAAAGCTTTTTCAAAGAGCTTCCTGAAAGAAAAATCTTTTTTTAAAATTTATATTAATTCCACTAGAGCTAACATACAATGTTACATTAGTTTCAGGTATACAATAGAGTGATTCAGTAATTCTACGTATTACTCAGTGGTCATCAAGAAAAGTGTCCTCTTAATCCCCTTCATCTATTTCACTCATCCCTCTATCCACCTCCTCTCTGCTAACCTTCCGTTTGTTCTCTATTGTTAAGAGTTTGTATTTTGGTGTGTCTCCTTTTTCTCTTTTAGTTATTTATTTTTGTTTGTTTCTTAAATTCCCCATTAGAGTGACATCGTATGGGATTTGTCTTTCTCTGACTGACTGATTTTAGTTAGGATAATACTCTCTAGCTCCATCCATATGGCTGCAAATGGCAAGGTTTCATTCTTTTTCAAGCCGAGTAATACTCCATTGTGTGTGTGTGTGTGTGTGTGTGTGTGTGTGTGTGTGTGTGTGTGTGAATACACACATCTATCATCACATTTGTCAATTTTTCTACAGACACTTGGGTTGCTTCCATATTGTGATATTGTAAATAATGGTGCAAGAAACATAGGGGTGCACGTATCCTTTTACGTTACTTTTTTCCTATTCTTTGGGTAAATATGAGTAGTGTGAATGTTGGATCGTAGGGTAGTTCTATATTTAATTTTTTGAGGAACCTTCATACTGTTTTCCACGGTGGCCACCACAGTTTGCATTCCCACCCACAGTTCACGAGGATTCCCCTTTATCCACATCCTCCCAACAGCTGCTCTTTGTTGTGCTTTTGATGTTAGCCATTCTGACAGGTTTGAGGTATTACCTCATTGTCCTTTGGATTTACATTTTCCTGATGATGGGTGATGTTGAACATCTTTTCACGGGACTGTTGGCCATTTGTATTTCTTCTTTGGAGAAATGTCTGTCCATGTCTTCTGCCTATTTTTTAACTGGATTATTTGTTTTTGGGGGGTTGAGTAGTATCAGTTGTATATGTTTTGGACACTATCCCTTTATTGCATATGATCTTTGCAAATATCTTCTCCCTTTGAGTAGGTTGTCTTATTATTTTTATGTTTTCATTGTTCTTCTGCCGTGTGGAAACTTTTTATTTTGCTGTATTCCCAATAGTTTATTTTTGCTTTCATTTCCTTTGCCTCAGGACACATTCTAGAAAAACGTTGGTATGGTCCATGTCAAGAAGTTACTGTCTTCCCTCCTGTAGGATTTTTATGGATTCAGGTCTCATATTGAGGTCATGAAACTGTTTTGTGTTTGTCTTTATTGTGTAAGAAAGCAGTCTAATTTCATTCTTTTGTGCGTAGCTGTCTAGTTTTCCCAACACCATTTGTTGTAGAGACTGTCCTTTTCCCTTTTGATATCGTTGCTTGCTTTGTGGAAGATTCATGGACCACATAATTGTGGGTTTCTGTCTGAACTTGTATCCTGTTCCTTTGGTCGCTGTGTCTATTTTTGTGCCATACTGTCTTGTTAGGATGACTGCAGCTTTGTAGTATAACCTGAAATCTGAAATTGTGAGTCCTCCAGCTTTGTTTTTCTTTTCCACATTGCACTGGCTGTTCGGAATCTTTAGTGGTTCCATACAAATGTTTAGAATTGTTTATTCGAGGTCTTTTGTTCTTTAATTTAAATTCAATTAGCCAACTTACAGTACATCATTCGTTTCAGATGTAGTCTTCAATAAATTTTCAGTCTTGTGTATCACCCAGTGCTCATTGTATCGTGTGACCTCCTTAATGCTACTCACCCAGTTACCCCCCCCCCCAACTTCTCCTCCAACAATCATCAGTTTCTTGCGATAGTTAAGAGTCCATCATGGGTTTTCTCCCTCTCTGATGACTTCCCATTCTATTTTCCCTTCCTTCCCCTATGGTCTTCTTCCTTGTTTCTGATATTCCACATAGGAGTGAAAGCATATGATCATTGTCTTTCTTTCATTGACTTATTCCACTCAGCATAATACCCTCCAGCTCCACCCAGGTCGGTGTGATGGTAAGTATTCATCCTATCTGATGGCTGAGTAATATCCCATTATATATATGATCCACATCTTCTTTATCCATTCATCTATCCATGGTCATCTGCACTCCTTCCGCAGCTTGTCTATTATGGATATTGTTGCTATGAACACTGGTGTGCATGTGTCCTGTCTTCGCTACCTCTGTCTCTGGGGGTAAATACCCAGTAGTGCAATTGCTGGGACATAGGGTAGCTTTATTTATAACTTCTTGAGGAAATTCTGTACCATTTTCAAGAGTGGCTGTACCGGACTGCATTCGTACAGGGGTGTAAGAGGGTTCCCGTTTCTCCATATCCTCTCCAACATATATAGTTTCATGTCTTCTTATTTTTAGATATTCGGCCTCGTGTGATATGGCATCTATAGGGGTTTACATTTGTATTTCCCTGAAGCCAAGTGATATGAAGCATTTATGCATGTATCTTTTGATCACCAGTACGTCTTTATCAGTGAAATGACTTCCCATTTTAATCTATCTCAACACCTAAAGCTGGGGAAGGCACTGAAGCTGGATGATGCCATTGGTTGGAAGTGTGGAGAATTTCAAAAGATCTCCGTGGAGAGCAAGTTTAAAGGTCAGTGTGAAGCTACTAATTGGATCCGGGGAGATCTCTGAAAGTGGGGGTTGCCTGGGATGGGCTGAGGGGGGCCCTCCGATTTTCCTATGAATCCTTGCTGCAGCCCCAAATGGACAGTTTCCTGCTGTGGGGCAGGCTGAGTCCTCTAGTCGTGCAGAGGTGAGCCCAATGCCTGGTGCCTTGGAGGCAGGCAAACGGGGAGGGACCCTCAGCAGAAGACCCAGGGTTAGGTTAGGCCTTAAGAGACAGCAGGTCCGAACTGCCCAGTGCTCAGAGAACTCTCATGCCGAGTGAGATGAGGGCACAAGGGCGGGTGAGTGTGAGCCTTGGGGTTTCATCTGGAAGGGCCCACAAAAGTCGGGGTTCACCAGAAGGGACTCTCAGGGGGTGCCCCAATTCTCTTGCCCTGAATGCTCTGTTGTGCCCCCAAATGGTACAGTTTCCTGTGGGCTGCAGGCTGAGTCCTACAGTGGGGCTTCGGTGTCCCCAATCCCCCGGAGTGGGGTGCCAGGGCCCTGGGGAGGGGCCCCTCAGTGGCCAACCTAGGGTAAGGGTTAGGGTCCAGGAGCCCGGCAGGGACTATCTGCAAGCTGTGCGGCGAGCTCTGTGGAGGGCTGAGAGGAGGCCATGGGGGAGGGTGAGAATGGGCCTCAGGGTTGGGGCATGGGAGGCTGCCAAAGGATGGGGATGGGCTCCGGGGGCCTCCCCAAGTTCTCGTGCCCTGTAGGCTCCGTAGAGCCCCAAGGGGCACGGTTTCCTGTCAGGTGGCAAGCTGAGTCCTGCAGTGGGGCACAGGTATCCCAATTCCCCCGGGCTGCGGTGTAAGGCTCCTGGGGAGGCCCCCACACCCACAGCCGACCTAGGGCTAGGTTTAGGCCCAGGAGCCCCGCAGGCCCGATCTGCTGGCTGTATGGCTAGTTACACGGGCTGAGGTGAGGGTGTGGGGGAGGGTGAGCGTGGGCCTCAGGGTTGGGGTGCGGGAGGCCACCGAGGTTCGCTGGTGTCTCAGGAAGGCCCTACTGGTTCTCCTGCCCTGAATGCTCTATGGCCTCCCAGGGTGCACGGTTTCCTGTGGGGTGGCAGACTGAGTCCTGCTGTGGGGCTCAGGTGTCCCGAATCCCCGTGGTTGCAGCTCCAGGCTCCTGGGGAGGGGCCCCTCCACAGATGAACTAGGGTTAGGGTTGGGGCCCAGGAACCCCGCAGGCCAGATCTGCCCAGTATATGGCGAGCTCCGCCGCGGCCTGAGGTGAGGGTGCAGGATGGGGTGAGCATGGGCTTCAATGGTGGGTTTAGGGATCGCCGAAGTTCGCCGGGGGCTCTGGGGGCCCTCCTGGTTCTCCCGCCCTGAATGCTCTACAGCCTCCCAAGGGGCACGGTTTCCTGCGGGCTGGCAGGCTTTGTCCTGCAGTGGGGCTCAGGTGTCCCCAGTCCCTGGTGCTGCGGCACTGGGCCCCAGGGGAGGGGCCCTACCCAGCGGACCTAGGGTCAGGTCTAGGCCTCAGGAACCTGACAGGCCTGATCTGCCGGCTCTGCGTCGAGGTCGGTGGCAAGCTGAAGGGAAGGCGTGGGGCGGGATGAGCATGGGCCTCAGGGTTGGGGTGTAGGGGGCTGCCGAGGATCGCTGGTGGCTCAGGGGGGCCCTACCAGTTCTTCTGCACAGGATGCTCTGCGGCGCCCCAAGGGGTATGGTTTCCTGAGGGGTGGCAGGCTTAGTCCCGTGGTGGGGCTCAGGTGTACCCAAGCCCCAAGGTTAGGGTACGGATTAGGGTATGGGTTAAGGTTAGGGTATGGGTTACGGTTAGGGTATGGGTGAGGGTAGGGGTTAGGGTTAGGGTAAGGAGAGGGTACGGGTTAGGGTTGGGTTTAGGGGTTACAGGTTAGAGGTTATGGGTTAGGGTACAGATTAGGGTTTAGGGTACGGGTTAGGGTTTAGGGTTTGGGTTTAGGGTTAGGGTTTGGGTTGGAGTACGGGTTAGGTTTAGGGTACGGGTCAGGGTTAGGGTATGGGTTAGTGTACGCATTAGGGTATGGTTTAGGGTACGGGTTAGGGTACGGTTTAGGGTAAGTGTTTGCGTACGGATTTGGGTACGGCTTAGGGTACGGGTTATGGTTAGGGTACGGGTTAGGGAACGGGTTAGGGATAGGGATTGGGTACGGTTTAGGGTTAGGGTATGGGTTAGGGTACGGGTTAGGGTACAGGTTAGGGTTAGGTATGGGTTAGGCTATGGGTCAGGGTCCGGGTTAGAGATAGGGTACGGGTTAGAGTATGGGTTAGGGTACGGGTTAGGGTATGGGTTAACGTTAAGGTAAGGGTATGGGTTAAGGTTAAGGTAAGGGTACTGGTTAGGGTTAGGGTACAGGTAGGGTTAGGGTACGGGTCATGGTACGAGTTAGGATATGGGTTAGGGTCAGGGTTTAGGGTTTAGTGTTAAAGTAAGGGTATGGGTTAGGGTACTTGTTAGGGTTACGGTTAGGTTTAGGGTACGGTTTAAATTACGGGTTAGGGTATAGTTTAGGTTTAGGGTTAGGGTACGGGTTAGAGTACGTGTTAGGGTTTCGGTTAGGGTTAGGGTATAGGTTAGGGTTAGGGTTAGGGTACGGGTTAGGGTTAGGTTTAGGTTTAGGTTACGGTTTAGGGGTAGGGTTAGCTGAAGGGGTAGGGTTAGGGGTAGGGTTAGGGGTATGGTAGGGGTCGGGGTTGGGTTAGGGTTTAGGGTTAGGTTTTGGGGTTAGTGGTTAAGGTTAGGGTTTAGTGTTTAGGGTTTCGGGATTAGGGTTAGGGGTTAGGGTTTAGGGTTTAGTGTTAATGTTAGGGTTTAGGGTTTAAGGATTAGGGTTTAGGGTTAGGTTTAGGGTAGGGTTAGGGTTAGGGTAAGTGTTAGGGGTTAGGGTTAGGATTAGGGGTTAAGGTTTAGGGTTTAAGGTTAGGGCTTAGGGTTTAGGGTTAGGGTTAGACCCCAGTAGGCCAGCAGGACCGATGCGCCGGCTGTGCGGCGAGTGGAGGAGTGGGATGATTGAGGGTGCTGGCGAGCTGGAGTATGTTATCCCGCGTTTTGGCGCAGGGGACCTTTGAACACCACTCCTGGCTCGGAGGGCCCTGCCCATTCTCCCGCCCTGAATGACCGGCGGCGCCCCTAGCGGCCTGGGTCGTGGCGGGGGTGGCAGTGTGAGTCTGGCACTGCGGTTTGGGGGTCCCCAATGCCATGCGTTGCAGCGCAAGGGCCCTTGGGAGGGGCCCCTGGGGCCGTCCTAGGGTTACTGTTAGCACCCAGGAGTCCGGTAGACATGATCCGCCAGCTGTGCAGTAGCGGAGGGCCAGGCCAAGGTGAGGGCGCTGGCGAGCTGGGGCGTGGGCCCATGCATTTTGGCGCGGGGGCCTTGGAAGGTCGCCTGGGGATTGGATGGCCCTGCCGGTTCTCCCGCCCTGAATGGCCAGAGGCGCCCCTAGCGACCCGGGTCGTGGCGGGGCAGCACGGTGAGTATGGCGCTGGGGCTCGGGGGTCCCCAATCCCTGGCGTTGCTGTGCCAGGCCCCTTGGGAAGTTCCCCTTGGGGGCCAACCTAAGGTTAGGGTTAGCCCCCAGGGGGCTGGAGGCCAGATCCGCTGGCTGTTTGGTGAGCAGAGGGGCGGGTCGAGGTGAGGGCGCTGGTGAGCGGGAGCATCAGCCCAAGCATTTTGGTGCGTGGGCCCTTAGATGTTCACCGGGACTCGGAGGTCCCTGCCCATTCTCCCGACCTGAATGACCGGTGGCGCCCCTAGTGGCCTGCGTGCCAGCGGGGTGGCAGGGTGTGTCCAGCGCTGGGGCTTGGGGTTCATCAATCCCCGGTGTTGCCGGACAGGCCCCTTGGGAGGGGCCCCTCAGGGGCCAACCTAGGGTTAGGGTTAGCCCCCAGGAGGCCGGCAGGCCCCATACGCCAGCTGTGCAGCGAGCGGAGGGGCGGGCCGAGGTGAGTGCCCTGGCGAGCTGGAAGGTGGTACCCAAAGTTTTGGCACCAGGGGCCCTCGAATGTCGCCGGGGACTCGGAGGGCCCTGCCCGTTCTCCCGCCCTTAATGAGTGGCGGCTCCCCTAGCAACCCGAGTGGTGGCGGGGCTGCAGGGTGGGTCTGGTGCTGAGGCTTGGGGGTCCCCAATGCCAGGCGTTGCGGCACCAGGCCCCTTGGGCGGGGCCCCTTGGGGGCCGAACTAGGGTAAAGGTTAGCTCCTGGAGGCCGGCAGGCACGATCCACAGTCTGGGGCGAATGGAGGTGTGGTCGAAGATCGGGGCGCTGGCGAGCAAGAGAGTGGGCCCCAGCGTTTTGGCGCTGGGGGCCTTCGAAGGTCACCGGGGCAGGGAGGGCCCTGCCCGTTCTCCCGCCCTGAATGATTGGCGGTACCCTAGCAGCCCGGGTGTGGGCGGGGCGGAACGGTGAGTCCAGCGTTGCGACTCGGGGGTCTCCAATCCCTGGCGTTCGGCGGCAGTCCCTTTGGGAGGGGCACCTTGGGGGCCGACCTAGGGTTAGGGTTATCCCCCAGGAGGCCGGCAGGCTCAATCCACCAGCTCTGTGGTGAATTGGGGGGTGGACCAAGGTGAGGTCGCTGGCGAACGGAAGCGTGGGCCCCAACATTTTGGCTCGGTGGGCTTTCAAATGTCGCAGGGGGCTCGGAGGGCCCTGCTCCTTCTCCCGCCATGAAGGACCGGCGACGCCCCTAGCTCCCCGGGTGGCAGCGGGGTGGCAGGGTCAGTCCTGCACTGGTGCTTGGGTTTCCCAATCCCCAGCGTTGCGGCGCCAGGCCCCTTGGGAGGGGCCCCTCGGGGACTGTCCTAGGGTTAGGTTAACCCCCAGGAGGCCAGCAGTCCAGATCCGCAGGCTGTGCAGTGAGCGGAGGAGGGATTGACCGTGGTAGGGCGCAGTTGAGCGGAAGCGTGGTACCCAGTGTTTTGGCGTGGGGGGCCTTCTTATTTCACCGGAGGCTCGGAGGGCCCTGCCGGTTATCCCGCCCTGAATGCCCGGAGTCGCTCCTAGAGGCCCGCGTGGCGGCGGGGCAGCAGGGTGGCCCGGCGCTCGGGCTTGCGGGTCCCCAATCCCTGCCATTGTGGCACCAAGCCTCTTGGGAGGGGCCACTCTGGGGCCCATCTAGGGTTACCATTAGCCCTGAGGAGCCCGGAGGCCAGATCCGCCAGCTGTGTGGCTAGAGGGGGAGCGGTCTGAGGTGAGAGCGCTGTAGAGCGGGAGCATGGGCTTCAGCGTTTTGGCGCGGGGGTACCTATAAATGTCGCTGGGGGCTCGGAGGGCCCTGCCCGTTCCCCCACCCTGAATGACCGGTGGCGCCCCAAGTGGCCCGGGGTGGCGGCGGAGGGGCAGGTTGAGTACATCATTGGGGCTTGGGGGTCCTCAATCTCCAGCATCGTGGCGCCAGGCCCTTGGGGAGTGCCCTTCGGGGGACGACCTGGGGTAAGGGTTAGCCCCCAGGAGGCCGGCAGGCCCAATAAGATGGCTGTGGGGCGAGCGGAGGAGTGGGCTGAGGTGAGGGCGATGGGGAGCAAGATTGTGGGCCCCTGCATTTTGGCACTGGAGGCTTCAAATATCTCCGGTTCCTCCAGGGCCCTGTCCCTTCTCCCGCCCTGAATGACCGGCGGCGCCCCTCGCGGCCCGGGTGGCAGTGTTGTGGGAGGGTGAGTCTGGCTTTGGGGCTTGGGGTTCCAGATCCCTGGCGTAGTGGCACCAAAACCCTTGGGAGGGGCCCCTGGGGGGCCGACCTAGGGTTAGGGTTAAACCCCAGGAGACCATCAGGCCCAACCGCACACTGTGCGGCGAGCTGAGGTGCGGCCCGAGGTGAAGGCGCTGGGGAGCTGGAGCGTGGGCACCAGCGTTTTGGCACGGGGAGCCTTTGAAGGTCACCGGGGACTCAGAAGGCCCTGCCCTTCTCTCGCCCTCTGTGACCCGCGGCGCCCCTAGCGGCCCAGGTGGGGACAGTGCGGCAGGGTGAGTCCGGCTCTGGGGCTCTGAGTCACCAATCCCCAGCATTGCAGAGCCAGGCCGCTTGGGATGTCCCCTCAGGGCCGACCTAGGGTTTTGGTTAGCTGCCAGGAGCCCGGCAGGCCCTATCCACCGGCTCTGAAGCAAGCGGTGGGGTGGGCCTAGGTGAGGGCGCTGGCGAGCAGGATCCTGGGAGCCAACGTTTTTGCGCGGGGAGCCTTCAAAGGTCAGCGTGGGCTCGGAGGGCCCTGCCCGATCTCTTGCCCTGATTGACCGGCGGGGCCTCTAGCGGCTCGGGTGGCTGAAGGGCAGCAGGGTGAGTGCGGCACATGAGCTCGGGGTCCCCATCCCCAGCGTTGCGACGCCAGGCCCCTTGGGAAGTGCCCCTCGGTGGCCGACCTATGGTTAGGGTTAGCCTCCAGGAGCCCCGCAGGCCCGATACACCACCTGTGCGTCGAGCGGAGAGTTGGGCCGAGGTGAGGGTGCTGGTGAACATGAGCCTGGGCCCAAGCGTTTTGGTTCGGTGCGCCTTCCAAGGTCGGCAGGGGTTCGGAGGGCCCTGCCAGTTCTCCCACCCTGAATGAATGGCGGCGCCCCTAGCGGCCTGTGTGGGTTGGGGTGGCAGCGTGCATCCGGCGCTGGGGCTTGGGGGCCCCCAATCCCTGGCGTTGCGGCGCCAGGCCCCTTAGGAAGGGACCTTCAGGGGCTGTCCTAGGGTTAGGGTGAGCTCCCAGGAGGCCGGCAGGCCCGAGTCGCTGGCTCTGCGAAGAGCGGAGGTGCGGGCCGAGTTGAGGGTGATGCAGAGCGGGAGCGTGGTCCCCAGCGTTTTGGCGCCCTGGGCCTTCGACTGTTGCCATGGCTCAAAGGGCCCTGCCCGTTCTCCTGCCCTGAAGAACCTACGGTGCCCTTAGCAGCTCCCTTGGCGGTGGAGTGGCAGGGTGAGTCCATGCTGCGGCTCGTGGATCCCCAATCCCCAGCGTTGTGGGGCCAGGCCTCTTGGGAGGGGCTCCTCGTGGGCGGACCTAGGTTTAGAGTTAGCACCCAGGAGGCCAGCAGGCCCAATCCTCTGGCTGGGCGGCGAGAGGTGGGCGGCCCGAGGTAAAGGCGCTGGCGATCGGGAGCGTGGGCCCCTGCATTTTGGCGCAGGAGGCTTCAAATATCGCCGGTTTCTCCAGGGCCCTGTCCCTTCTCCCGCCCTGAATGACGGGCGGCGCCACTAGCGTCCCGGGTGGCGACGTGGCGGCAGGGTGAGTCTGGCTCTGGGTCTTGGGGTCCCTGATCCCCAGTGTAGCGGCACCAGGACCCTTGGGAGGGGCCCCTGGGTGGCTGACCTAGGGTTAGGGTTAGCCCCCAGGAGGCCGGCAGGTGGGATCCGGCCACTGTCCGGGGAGCGGAGGGCGGGGCCGAGGTGAGGGCGTTGGGGAGCGGGAGCGTGGGCACCAGCGTTTTGGCACGGGGAGCCTTGGAAGGCCACCGGGGGCTCGGAAGGCCCTGCCCCTTCTCTCGCCCTGAATGACCCGCAGTGCTCCTAGCGGCCTGGGTGGCGGCGTTGCGGTAGGGTGAGTGTGGCTCTGGGGCTTGAGGTTCCCGATCCCCGGCGAAGCGGCACCAGGACCCTTGGGAGGGGCCCCTGGGTGGCCGACCTAGGGTTAGGGTTAGCACCCGGGAGGCCGGCAGGCGGGATCCGCCCGCTGTGCGTGGAGCGGAGGGGCGGGCCGAGGTGAGGGCGCTGGCGAGCAAGAGCCTGGGCCCAAGCGTTTTGGCACCGGGGGCCTTCGAATGTCTCCGGGGACTCGGCGGGCCCTGCCCATTCTCCTCCCTGAATGACCGGCGGCGCCCCTAGCAGCCCAGGTGGCGGCGGGGCGGCATGTAAGTCCGGGCATAGGGCTCGGGGGCCCCAGTCCACCGCGTTGCGGCGCCAGGCCCCTTGGGAGGGGCCCCTCGGAGGCTGACCTAGGGTGAGGTTTAGCCCCTAGGATGCCGGCAGGCCCTATTCGCCAGCTGTGTGGAGACTGGAGTGGCGGACCGAGGTGAGGGCACTGGTGAGCGGGAGCGTGGGCCCGGGTGTTTTGGCGCGGGGGGCCTTTGAAGGTCGCCGTGTCTTGGAGGGCCCTGCCCGTGCTCCCGCCCTGAATGAACGGCACCACCCCAAGCCCCCGGGTGGCGGCTGGGTGGCAGGGTGAGTCCAGTGCTGAGGCTCGGGGGTCCCCAATCCCCAGCGTTGCGGCGCCAGATCCCTTGGGAGGGGCCCCTCGGGGGTCGATCTAGGGTTGCGGTTAGCCCCCAGGAGGCCGGTGGACCCGATCAGCGGCTGTGCGGCACGCGGAGGGTTGGGCCGAGGTGAGGGCGCTGGCGAGACTGAGCATGAGCCCAAGCGTTTTAGTGCGGGGGCCCTTCGAAGGTCAGTGGGGGCTCGGAGGGACCTGCCCGTTCTCCCGCTCTGAATGACCGGCGGGGCCCCTAGAGGCTCCGGTGCCTGAAGGGCAGCAGGGTGAGACCGGCACTTGGGTTGGGGTCCCCATTCCCGGCCGGCGTTGTGGCGCCAGGCCACTTGGGAAGGGCCCCTCCGTGGCCGAACTACAGTTAGGGTTAGCCCCCAGGAGGCCAGCAGGCCCGATACACCGCCTGTGCGTCGAGCGGAGCGTTGGGCCGAGGTGAGGGTGCTGGTGAACATGAGCCCGGGCCCAAGCGTTTTGGTTCGGGGCGCCTTCGAAGGTCGGCGGGGGTTCGAAGGGCCCTGCCCGTTCTCCCACCCTGAATGAATGGCGGCGCCCCTAGCGGCACGTGTGGGGCAGGGCGGCAGGGTGCATCCAGCGCTGGGGCTTGGGGGTTCCCAATCCCCGGCGTTGCGGCGCCAGGCCCCTTAGGAAGCGACCCTCGGGGCCGTCCTAGGGTTAGGGTTAGCGCCCAGGAGGCCGGCAGGCCCGATCCGCCGGCTGTGCGAGGAGTGGAGATGCAGGCCGAGTTGAGGGCGATGGCGAGCGGGAGCTGGGCCCCAGCGTTTTGGCGTCCTGGGCCTTTGAATGTTGCCATGGCTCGGAGGGCCCTGTCCTTTCTCCTGGCCTGAAGAACCAGCAAGGCCCCTAGCGGCTCCGTTGGCAGTGGGGCGGCAGGGTGAATCCCAGGCTGCGGCTCGGGGATCCCCAATCCCCGGCGTTGTGGTGCCAGGCCCCTTGGGAGGGGCTCCTCGTGGGCCGACCCAGGGTTAGAGTTAGCCCCCATAAGGCCGGCAGGCCAGATCCTCTGGCTGGGCGGTGCGAGGTGGGCGGGCCGAGGTAAAGGCGCTGGGGTGCGGGATTGTGGGCCCCTGCATTTTGGGGTGGGAGGCTTCAAATGTCGCCGGTTTCTCCAGGGCCCTGTCAGTTCTCCCGCCCTGAATGACCGGCGGCGCCCCTCGCGGCCCGGGTGGCAGCGTTGTGGGAGGGTGAGTCTGGCTTTGGGGCTTGGGGTTCCAGATCCCTGGCGTAGTGGCACCAAAACCCTTGGGAGGGGCCCCTGGGGGGCCGACCTAGGGTTAGGGTTAGCCCCCAGGAGACCGTCAGGCCCAACCACACACTGTGCGGCGAGCTGAGGTGCGGCCCGAGGTGAAGGCGCTGGGGAGCGGGAGCGTGGGCACCAGCGTTTTGGCACGGGGAGCCTTTGAAGGTCACCGGGGACTCAGAAGGCCCTGCCCTTCTCTCGCCCTCTATGACCCGCGGCGCCCCTAGCGGCCCAGGTGGGGACAGTGCGGCAGGGTGAGTCCGGCTCTGGGGCTCTGAGTTACCAATCCCCAGCATTGCAGAGCCAGGCCGCTTGGGATGTCCCCTCAGGGCCGACCTAGGGTTTTGGTTAGCTGCCAGGAGCCCGGCAGGCCCTATCCACCGGCTCTGAAGCAAGCGGTGGGGTGGGCCTAGGTGAGGGCGCTGGCGAGCAGGATCCTGGGAGCCAACGTTTTTGCGCGGGGAGCCTTCAAAGGTCAGCGTGGGCTCGGAGGGCCCTGCCCGATCTCTTGCCCTGATTGACCGGCGGGGCCTCTAGCGGCTCGGGTGGCTGAAGGGCAGCAGGGTGAGTGCGGCACATGAGCTCGGGGTCCCCATCCCCAGCGTTGCGACGCCAGGCCCCTTGGGAAGTGCCCCTCGGTGGCCGACCTATGGTTAGGGTTAGCCTCCAGGAGCCCCGCAGGCCCGATACACCACCTGTGCGTCGAGCGGAGAGTTGGGCCGAGGTGAGGGTGCTGGTGAACATGAGCCTGGGCCCAAGCGTTTTGGTTCGGTGCGCCTTCCAAGGTCGGCAGGGGTTCGGAGGGCCCTGCCAGTTCTCCCACCCTGAATGAATGGCGGCGCCCCTAGCGGCCTGTGTGGGTTGGGGTGGCAGCGTGCATCCGGCGCTGGGGCTTGGGGGCCCCCAATCCCTGGCGTTGCAGCGCCAGGCCCCTTAGGAAGGGACCTTCAGGGGCTGTCCTAGGGTTAGGGTGAGCTCCCAGGAGGCCGGCAGGCCCGAGTCGCTGGCTCTGCGAAGAGCGGAGGTGCGGGCCGAGTTGAGGGTGATGCAGAGCGGGAGCGTGGTCCCCAGCGTTTTGGCGCCCTGGGCCTTCGACTGTTGCCATGGCTCAAAGGGCCCTGCCCGTTCTCCTGCCCTGAAGAACCTACGGTGCCCTTAGCAGCTCCCTTGGCGGTGGAGTGGCAGGGTGAGTCCATGCTGCGGCTCGTGGATCCCCAATCCCCAGCGTTGTGGGGCCAGGCCTCTTGGGAGGGGCTCCTCGTGGGCGGACCTAGGTTTAGAGTTAGCACCCAGGAGGCCAGCAGGCCCAATCCTCTGGCTGGGCGGCGAGAGGTGGGCGGCCCGAGGTAAAGGCGCTGGCGATCGGGAGCGTGGGCCCCTGCATTTTGGCGCAGGAGGCTTCAAATATCGCCGGTTTCTCCAGGGCCCTGTCCCTTCTCCCGCCCTGAATGACGGGCGGCGCCACTAGCGTCCCGGGTGGCGACGTGGCGGCAGGGTGAGTCTGGCTCTGGGTCTTGGGGTCCCTGATCCCCAGTGTAGCGGCACCAGGACCCTTGGGAGGGGCCCCTGGGTGGCTGACCTAGGGTTAGGGTTAGCCCCCAGGAGGCCGGCAGGTGGGATCCGGCCACTGTCCGGGGAGCGGAGGGCGGGGCCGAGGTGAGGGCGTTGGGGAGCGGGAGCGTGGGCACCAGCGTTTTGGCACGGGGAGCCTTGGAAGGCCACCGGGGGCTCGGAAGGCCCTGCCCCTTCTCTCGCCCTGAATGACCCGCAGTGCTCCTAGCGGCCTGGGTGGCGGCGTTGCGGTAGGGTGAGTGTGGCTCTGGGGCTTGAGGTTCCCGATCCCCGGCGAAGCGGCACCAGGACCCTTGGGAGGGGCCCCTGGGTGGCCGACCTAGGGTTAGGGTTAGCACCCGGGAGGCCGGCAGGCGGGATCCGCCCGCTGTGCGTGGAGCGGAGGGGCGGGCCGAGGTGAGGGCGCTGGCGAGCAAGAGCCTGGGCCCAAGCGTTTTGGCACCGGGGGCCTTCGAATGTCTCCGGGGACTCGGCGGGCCCTGCCCATTCTCCTCCCTGAATGACCGGCGGCGCCCCTAGCAGCCCAGGTGGCGGCGGGGCGGCATGTAAGTCCGGGCATAGGGCTCGGGGGCCCCAGTCCACCGCGTTGCGGCGCCAGGCCCCTTGGGAGGGGCCCCTCGGAGGCTGACCTAGGGTGAGGTTTAGCCCCTAGGATGCCGGCAGGCCCTATTCGCCAGCCGTGTGGAGACTGGAGTGGCGGACCGAGGTGAGGGCACTGGTGAGCGGGAGCGTGGGCCCGGGTGTTTTGGCGCGGGGGGCCTTTGAAGGTCGCCGTGTCTTGGAGGGCCCTGCCCGTGCTCCCGCCCTGAATGAACGGCACCACCCCAAGCCCCCGGGTGGCGGCTGGGTGGCAGGGTGAGTCCAGTGCTGAGGCTCGGGGGTCCCCAATCCCCAGCGTTGCGGCGCCAGATCCCTTGGGAGGGGCCCCTCGGGGGTCGATCTAGGGTTGCGGTTAGCCCCCAGGAGGCCGGTGGACCCGATCAGCGGCTGTGCGGCACGCGGAGGGTTGGGCCGAGGTGAGGGCGCTGGCGAGACTGAGCATGAGCCCAAGCGTTTTAGTGCGGGGGCCCTTCGAAGGTCAGTGGGGGCTCGGAGGGACCTGCCCGTTCTCCCGCTCTGAATGACCGGCGGGGCCCCTAGAGGCTCCGGTGCCTGAAGGGCAGCAGGGTGAGACCGGCACTTGGGTTGGGGTCCCCATTCCCGGCCGGCGTTGTGGCGCCAGGCCACTTGGGAAGGGCCCCTCCGTGGCCGAACTACAGTTAGGGTTAGCCCCCAGGAGGCCAGCAGGCCCGATACACCGCCTGTGCGTCGAGCGGAGCGTTGGGCCGAGGTGAGGGTGCTGGTGAACATGAGCCCGGGCCCAAGCGTTTTGGTTCGGGGCGCCTTCGAAGGTCGGCGGGGGTTCGAAGGGCCCTGCCCGTTCTCCCACCCTGAATGAATGGCGGCGCCCCTAGCGGCACGTGTGGGGCAGGGCGGCAGGGTGCATCCAGCGCTGGGGCTTGGGGGTTCCCAATCCCCGGCGTTGCGGCGCCAGGCCCCTTAGGAAGCGACCCTCGGGGCCGTCCTAGGGTTAGGGTTAGCGCCCAGGAGGCCGGCAGGCCCGATCCGCCGGCTGTGCGAGGAGTGGAGATGCAGGCCGAGTTGAGGGCGATGGCGAGCGGGAGCTGGGCCCCAGCGTTTTGGCGTCCTGGGCCTTTGAATGTTGCCATGGCTCGGAGGGCCCTGTCCTTTCTCCTGGCCTGAAGAACCAGCAAGGCCCCTAGCGGCTCCGTTGGCAGTGGGGCGGCAGGGTGAATCCCAGGCTGCGGCTCGGGGATCCCCAATCCCCGGCGTTGTGGTGCCAGGCCCCTTGGGAGGGGCTCCTCGTGGGCCGACCCAGGGTTAGAGTTAGCCCCCATAAGGCCGGCAGGCCAGATCCTCTGGCTGGGCGGTGAGAGGTGGGCGGGCCGAGGTAAAGGCGCTGGGGTGCGGGATTGTGGGCCCCTGCATTTTGGGGTGGGAGGCTTCAAATGTCGCCGGTTTCTCCAGGGCCCTGTCAGTTCTCCCGCCCTGAATGACCGGCGGCGCCCCTCGCGGCCCGGGTGGCAGCGTTGTGGGAGGGTGAGTCTGGCTTTGGGGCTTGGGGTTCCAGATCCCTGGCGTAGTGGCACCAAAACCCTTGGGAGGGGCCCCTGGGGGGCCGACCTAGGGTTAGGGTTAGCCCCCAGGAGACCGTCAGGCCCAACCACACACTGTGCGGCGAGCTGAGGTGCGGCCCGAGGTGAAGGCGCTGGGGAGCGGGAGCGTGGGCACCAGCGTTTTGGCACGGGGAGCCTTTGAAGGTCACCGGGGACTCAGAAGGCCCTGCCCTTCTCTCGCCCTCTATGACCCGCGGCGCCCCTAGCGGCCCAGGTGGGGACAGTGCGGCAGGGTGAGTCCGGCTCTGGGGCTCTGAGTTACCAATCCCCAGCATTGCAGAGCCAGGCCGCTTGGGATGTCCCCTCAGGGCCGACCTAGGGTTTTGGTTAGCTGCCAGGAGCCCGGCAGGCCCTATCCACCGGCTCTGAAGCAAGCGGTGGGGTGGGCCTAGGTGAGGGCGCTGGCGAGCAGGATCCTGGGAGCCAACGTTTTTGCGCGGGGAGCCTTCAAAGGTCAGCGTGGGCTCGGAGGGCCCTGCCCGATCTCTTGCCCTGATTGACCGGCGGGGCCTCTAGCGGCTCGGGTGGCTGAAGGGCAGCAGGGTGAGTGCGGCACATGAGCTCGGGGTCCCCATCCCCAGCGTTGCGACGCCAGGCCCCTTGGGAAGTGCCCCTCGGTGGCCGACCTATGGTTAGGGTTAGCCTCCAGGAGCCCCGCAGGCCCGATACACCACCTGTGCGTCGAGCGGAGAGTTGGGCCGAGGTGAGGGTGCTGGTGAACATGAGCCTGGGCCCAAGCGTTTTGGTTCGGTGCGCCTTCCAAGGTCGGCAGGGGTTCGGAGGGCCCTGCCAGTTCTCCCACCCTGAATGAATGGCGGCGCCCCTAGCGGCCTGTGTGGGTTGGGGTGGCAGCGTGCATCCGGCGCTGGGGCTTGGGGGCCCCCAATCCCTGGCGTTGCAGCGCCAGGCCCCTTAGGAAGGGACCTTCAGGGGCTGTCCTAGGGTTAGGGTGAGCTCCCAGGAGGCCGGCAGGCCCGAGTCGCTGGCTCTGCGAAGAGCGGAGGTGCGGGCCGAGTTGAGGGTGATGCAGAGCGGGAGCGTGGTCCCCAGCGTTTTGGCGCCCTGGGCCTTCGACTGTTGCCATGGCTCAAAGGGCCCTGCCCGTTCTCCTGCCCTGAAGAACCTACGGTGCCCTTAGCAGCTCCCTTGGCGGTGGAGTGGCAGGGTGAGTCCATGCTGCGGCTCGTGGATCCCCAATCCCCAGCGTTGTGGGGCCAGGCCTCTTGGGAGGGGCTCCTCGTGGGCGGACCTAGGTTTAGAGTTAGCACCCAGGAGGCCAGCAGGCCCAATCCTCTGGCTGGGCGGCGAGAGGTGGGCGGCCCGAGGTAAAGGCGCTGGCGATCGGGAGCGTGGGCCCCTGCATTTTGGCGCAGGAGGCTTCAAATATCGCCGGTTTCTCCAGGGCCCTGTCCCTTCTCCCGCCCTGAATGACGGGCGGCGCCACTAGCGTCCCGGGTGGCGACGTGGCGGCAGGGTGAGTCTGGCTCTGGGTCTTGGGGTCCCTGATCCCCAGTGTAGCGGCACCAGGACCCTTGGGAGGGGCCCCTGGGTGGCTGACCTAGGGTTAGGGTTAGCCCCCAGGAGGCCGGCAGGTGGGATCCGGCCACTGTCCGGGGAGCGGAGGGCGGGGCCGAGGTGAGGGCGTTGGGGAGCGGGAGCGTGGGCACCAGCGTTTTGGCACGGGGAGCCTTGGAAGGCCACCGGGGGCTCGGAAGGCCCTGCCCCTTCTCTCGCCCTGAATGACCCGCAGTGCTCCTAGCGGCCTGGGTGGCGGCGTTGCGGTAGGGTGAGTGTGGCTCTGGGGCTTGAGGTTCCCGATCCCCGGCGAAGCGGCACCAGGACCCTTGGGAGGGGCCCCTGGGTGGCCGACCTAGGGTTAGGGTTAGCACCCGGGAGGCCGGCAGGCGGGATCCGCCCGCTGTGCGTGGAGCGGAGGGGCGGGCCGAGGTGAGGGCGCTGGCGAGCAAGAGCCTGGGCCCAAGCGTTTTGGCACCGGGGGCCTTCGAATGTCTCCGGGGACTCGGCGGGCCCTGCCCATTCTCCTCCCTGAATGACCGGCGGCGCCCCTAGCAGCCCAGGTGGCGGCGGGGCGGCATGTAAGTCCGGGCATAGGGCTCGGGGGCCCCAGTCCACCGCGTTGCGGCGCCAGGCCCCTTGGGAGGGGCCCCTCGGAGGCTGACCTAGGGTGAGGTTTAGCCCCTAGGATGCCGGCAGGCCCTATTCGCCAGCCGTGTGGAGACTGGAGTGGCGGACCGAGGTGAGGGCACTGGTGAGCGGGAGCGTGGGCCCGGGTGTTTTGGCGCGGGGGGCCTTTGAAGGTCGCCGTGTCTTGGAGGGCCCTGCCCGTGCTCCCGCCCTGAATGAACGGCACCACCCCAAGCCCCCGGGTGGCGGCTGGGTGGCAGGGTGAGTCCAGTGCTGAGGCTCGGGGGTCCCCAATCCCCAGCGTTGCGGCGCCAGATCCCTTGGGAGGGGCCCCTCGGGGGTCGATCTAGGGTTGCGGTTAGCCCCCAGGAGGCCGGTGGACCCGATCAGCGGCTGTGCGGCACGCGGAGGGTTGGGCCGAGGTGAGGGCGCTGGCGAGACTGAGCATGAGCCCAAGCGTTTTAGTGCGGGGGCCCTTCGAAGGTCAGTGGGGGCTCGGAGGGACCTGCCCGTTCTCCCGCTCTGAATGACCGGCGGGGCCCCTAGAGGCTCCGGTGCCTGAAGGGCAGCAGGGTGAGACCGGCACTTGGGTTGGGGTCCCCATTCCCGGCCGGCGTTGTGGCGCCAGGCCACTTGGGAAGGGCCCCTCCGTGGCCGAACTACAGTTAGGGTTAGCCCCCAGGAGGCCAGCAGGCCCGATACACCGCCTGTGCGTCGAGCGGAGCGTTGGGCCGAGGTGAGGGTGCTGGTGAACATGAGCCCGGGCCCAAGCGTTTTGGTTCGGGGCGCCTTCGAAGGTCGGCGGGGGTTCGAAGGGCCCTGCCCGTTCTCCCACCCTGAATGAATGGCGGCGCCCCTAGCGGCACGTGTGGGGCAGGGCGGCAGGGTGCATCCAGCGCTGGGGCTTGGGGGTTCCCAATCCCCGGCGTTGCGGCGCCAGGCCCCTTAGGAAGCGACCCTCGGGGCCGTCCTAGGGTTAGGGTTAGCGCCCAGGAGGCCGGCAGGCCCGATCCGCCGGCTGTGCGAGGAGTGGAGATGCAGGCCGAGTTGAGGGCGATGGCGAGCGGGAGCTGGGCCCCAGCGTTTTGGCGTCCTGGGCCTTTGAATGTTGCCATGGCTCGGAGGGCCCTGTCCTTTCTCCTGGCCTGAAGAACCAGCAAGGCCCCTAGCGGCTCCGTTGGCAGTGGGGCGGCAGGGTGAATCCCAGGCTGCGGCTCGGGGATCCCCAATCCCCGGCGTTGTGGTGCCAGGCCCCTTGGGAGGGGCTCCTCGTGGGCCGACCCAGGGTTAGAGTTAGCCCCCATAAGGCCGGCAGGCCAGATCCTCTGGCTGGGCGGTGAGAGGTGGGCGGGCCGAGGTAAAGGCGCTGGGGTGCGGGATTGTGGGCCCCTGCATTTTGGGGTGGGAGGCTTCAAATGTCGCCGGTTTCTCCAGGGCCCTGTCAGTTCTCCCGCCCTGAATGACCGGCGGCGCCCCTCGCGGCCCGGGTGGCAGCGTTGTGGGAGGGTGAGTCTGGCTTTGGGGCTTGGGGTTCCAGATCCCTGGCGTAGTGGCACCAAAACCCTTGGGAGGGGCCCCTGGGGGGCCGACCTAGGGTTAGGGTTAGCCCCCAGGAGACCGTCAGGCCCAACCACACACTGTGCGGCGAGCTGAGGTGCGGCCCGAGGTGAAGGCGCTGGGGAGCGGGAGCGTGGGCACCAGCGTTTTGGCACGGGGAGCCTTTGAAGGTCACCGGGGACTCAGAAGGCCCTGCCCTTCTCTCGCCCTCTATGACCCGCGGCGCCCCTAGCGGCCCAGGTGGGGACAGTGCGGCAGGGTGAGTCCGGCTCTGGGGCTCTGAGTTACCAATCCCCAGCATTGCAGAGCCAGGCCGCTTGGGATGTCCCCTCAGGGCCGACCTAGGGTTTTGGTTAGCTGCCAGGAGCCCGGCAGGCCCTATCCACCGGCTCTGAAGCAAGCGGTGGGGTGGGCCTAGGTGAGGGCGCTGGCGAGCAGGATCCTGGGAGCCAACGTTTTTGCGCGGGGAGCCTTCAAAGGTCAGCGTGGGCTCGGAGGGCCCTGCCCGATCTCTTGCCCTGATTGACCGGCGGGGCCTCTAGCGGCTCGGGTGGCTGAAGGGCAGCAGGGTGAGTGCGGCACATGAGCTCGGGGTCCCCATCCCCAGCGTTGCGACGCCAGGCCCCTTGGGAAGTGCCCCTCGGTGGCCGACCTATGGTTAGGGTTAGCCTCCAGGAGCCCCGCAGGCCCGATACACCACCTGTGCGTCGAGCGGAGAGTTGGGCCGAGGTGAGGGTGCTGGTGAACATGAGCCTGGGCCCAAGCGTTTTGGTTCGGTGCGCCTTCCAAGGTCGGCAGGGGTTCGGAGGGCCCTGCCAGTTCTCCCACCCTGAATGAATGGCGGCGCCCCTAGCGGCCTGTGTGGGTTGGGGTGGCAGCGTGCATCCGGCGCTGGGGCTTGGGGGCCCCCAATCCCTGGCGTTGCGGCGCCAGGCCCCTTAGGAAGGGACCTTCAGGGGCTGTCCTAGGGTTAGGGTGAGCTCCCAGGAGGCCGGCAGGCCCGAGTCGCTGGCTCTGCGAAGAGCGGAGGTGCGGGCCGAGTTGAGGGTGATGCAGAGCGGGAGCGTGGTCCCCAGCGTTTTGGCGCCCTGGGCCTTCGACTGTTGCCATGGCTCAAAGGGCCCTGCCCGTTCTCCTGCCCTGAAGAACCTACGGTGCCCTTAGCAGCTCCCTTGGCGGTGGAGTGGCAGGGTGAGTCCATGCTGCGGCTCGTGGATCCCCAATCCCCAGCGTTGTGGGGCCAGGCCTCTTGGGAGGGGCTCCTCGTGGGCGGACCTAGGTTTAGAGTTAGCACCCAGGAGGCCAGCAGGCCCAATCCTCTGGCTGGGCGGCGAGAGGTGGGCGGCCCGAGGTAAAGGCGCTGGCGATCGGGAGCGTGGGCCCCTGCATTTTGGCGCAGGAGGCTTCAAATATCGCCGGTTTCTCCAGGGCCCTGTCCCTTCTCCCGCCCTGAATGACGGGCGGCGCCACTAGCGTCCCGGGTGGCGACGTGGCGGCAGGGTGAGTCTGGCTCTGGGTCTTGGGGTCCCTGATCCCCAGTGTAGCGGCACCAGGACCCTTGGGAGGGGCCCCTGGGTGGCTGACCTAGGGTTAGGGTTAGCCCCCAGGAGGCCGGCAGGTGGGATCCGGCCACTGTCCGGGGAGCGGAGGGCGGGGCCGAGGTGAGGGCGTTGGGGAGCGGGAGCGTGGGCACCAGCGTTTTGGCACGGGGAGCCTTGGAAGGCCACCGGGGGCTCGGAAGGCCCTGCCCCTTCTCTCGCCCTGAATGACCCGCAGTGCTCCTAGCGGCCTGGGTGGCGGCGTTGCGGTAGGGTGAGTGTGGCTCTGGGGCTTGAGGTTCCCGATCCCCGGCGAAGCGGCACCAGGACCCTTGGGAGGGGCCCCTGGGTGGCCGACCTAGGGTTAGGGTTAGCACCCGGGAGGCCGGCAGGCGGGATCCGCCCGCTGTGCGTGGAGCGGAGGGGCGGGCCGAGGTGAGGGCGCTGGCGAGCAAGAGCCTGGGCCCAAGCGTTTTGGCACCGGGGGCCTTCGAATGTCTCCGGGGACTCGGCGGGCCCTGCCCATTCTCCTCCCTGAATGACCGGCGGCGCCCCTAGCAGCCCAGGTGGCGGCGGGGCGGCATGTAAGTCCGGGCATAGGGCTCGGGGGCCCCAGTCCACCGCGTTGCGGCGCCAGGCCCCTTGGGAGGGGCCCCTCGGAGGCTGACCTAGGGTGAGGTTTAGCCCCTAGGATGCCGGCAGGCCCTATTCGCCAGCCGTGTGGAGACTGGAGTGGCGGACCGAGGTGAGGGCACTGGTGAGCGGGAGCGTGGGCCCGGGTGTTTTGGCGCGGGGGTCCTTTGAAGGTCGCCGTGTCTTGGAGGGCCCTGCCCGTGCTCCCGCCCTGAATGAACGGCACCACCCCAAGCCCCCGGGTGGCGGCTGGGTGGCAGGGTGAGTCCAGTGCTGAGGCTCGGGGGTCCCCAATCCCCAGCGTTGCGGTGCCAGATCCCTTGGGAGGGGCCCCTCGGGGGTCGATCTAGGGTTGCGGTTAGCCCCCAGGAGGCCGGTGGACCCGATCAGCGGCTGTGCGGCACGCGGAGGGTTGGGCCGAGGTGAGGGCGCTGGCGAGACTGAGCATGAGCCCAAGCGTTTTAGTGCGGGGGCCCTTCGAAGGTCAGTGGGGGCTCGGAGGGACCTGCCCGTTCTCCCGCTCTGAATGACCGGCGGGGCCCCTAGAGGCTCCGGTGCCTGAAGGGCAGCAGGGTGAGACCGGCACTTGGGTTGGGGTCCCCATTCCCGGCGTTGTGGCGCCAGGCCACTTGGGAAGGGCCCCTCCGTGGCCGAACTACAGTTAGGGTTAGCCCCCAGGAGGCCAGCAGGCCCGATACACCGCCTGTGCGTCGAGCGGAGCGTTGGGCCGAGGTGAGGGTGCTGGTGAACATGAGCCCGGGCCCAAGCGTTTTGGTTCGGGGCGCCTTCGAAGGTCGGCGGGGGTTCGAAGGGCCCTGCCCGTTCTCCCACCCTGAATGAATGGCGGCGCCCCTAGCGGCACGTGTGGGGCAGGGCGGCAGGGTGCATCCAGCGCTGGGGCTTGGGGGTTCCCAATCCCCGGCGTTGCGGCGCCAGGCCCCTTAGGAAGCGACCCTCGGGGCCGTCCTAGGGTTAGGGTTAGCGCCCAGGAGGCCGGCAGGCCCGATCCGCCGGCTGTGCGAGGAGTGGAGATGCAGGCCGAGTTGAGGGCGATGGCGAGCGGGAGCTGGGCCCCAGCGTTTTGGCGTCCTGGGCCTTTGAATGTTGCCATGGCTCGGAGGGCCCTGCCCTTTCTCCTGCCCTGAAGAACCAGCAAGGCCCCTAGCGGCTCCGTTGGCAGTGGGGCGGCAGGGTGAATCCCAGGCTGCGGCTCGGGGATCCCCAATCCCCGGCGTTGTGGTGCCAGGCCCCTTGGGAGGGGCTCCTCGTGGGCCGACCCAGGGTTAGAGTTAGCCCCCATAAGGCCGGCAGGCCAGATCCTCTGGCTGGGCGGTGAGAGGTGGGCGGGCCGAGGTAAAGGCGCTGGGGTGCGGGATTGTGGGCCCCTGCATTTTGGGGTGGGAGGCTTCAAATGTCGCCGGTTTCTCCAGGGCCCTGTCAGTTCTCCCGCCCTGAATGACCGGCGGCGCCCCTCGCGGCCCGGGTGGCAGCGTTGTGGGAGGGTGAGTCTGGCTTTGGGGCTTGGGGTTCCAGATCCCTGGCGTAGTGGCACCAAAACCCTTGGGAGGGGCCCCTGGGGGGCCGACCTAGGGTTAGGGTTAGCCCCCAGGAGACCGTCAGGCCCAACCACACACTGTGCGGCGAGCTGAGGTGCGGCCCGAGGTGAAGGCGCTGGGGAGCGGGAGCGTGGGCACCAGCGTTTTGGCACGGGGAGCCTTTGAAGGTCACCGGGGACTCAGAAGGCCCTGCCCTTCTCTCGCCCTCTATGACCCGCGGCGCCCCTAGCGGCCCAGGTGGGGACAGTGCGGCAGGGTGAGTCCGGCTCTGGGGCTCTGAGTTACCAATCCCCAGCATTGCAGAGCCAGGCCGCTTGGGATGTCCCCTCAGGGCCGACCTAGGGTTTTGGTTAGCTGCCAGGAGCCCGGCAGGCCCTATCCACCGGCTCTGAAGCAAGCGGTGGGGTGGGCCTAGGTGAGGGCGCTGGCGAGCAGGATCCTGGGAGCCAACGTTTTTGCGCGGGGAGCCTTCAAAGGTCAGCGTGGGCTCGGAGGGCCCTGCCCGATCTCTTGCCCTGATTGACCGGCGGGGCCTCTAGCGGCTCGGGTGGCTGAAGGGCAGCAGGGTGAGTGCGGCACATGAGCTCGGGGTCCCCATCCCCAGCGTTGCGACGCCAGGCCCCTTGGGAAGTGCCCCTCGGTGGCCGACCTATGGTTAGGGTTAGCCTCCAGGAGCCCCGCAGGCCCGATACACCACCTGTGCGTCGAGCGGAGAGTTGGGCCGAGGTGAGGGTGCTGGTGAACATGAGCCTGGGCCCAAGCGTTTTGGTTCGGTGCGCCTTCCAAGGTCGGCAGGGGTTCGGAGGGCCCTGCCAGTTCTCCCACCCTGAATGAATGGCGGCGCCCCTAGCGGCCTGTGTGGGTTGGGGTGGCAGCGTGCATCCGGCGCTGGGGCTTGGGGGCCCCCAATCCCTGGCGTTGTGGCGCCAGGCCCCTTAGGAAGGGACCTTCAGGGGCTGTCCTAGGGTTAGGGTGAGCTCCCAGGAGGCCGGCAGGCCCGAGTCGCTGGCTCTGCGAAGAGCGGAGGTGCGGGCCGAGTTGAGGGTGATGCAGAGCGGGAGCGTGGTCCCCAGCGTTTTGGCGCCCTGGGCCTTCAACTGTTGCCATGGCTCAAAGGGCCCTGCCCGTTCTCCTGCCCTGAAGAACCTACGGTGCCCTTAGCAGCTCCCTTGGCGGTGGAGTGGCAGGGTGAGTCCATGCTGCGGCTCGTGGATCCCCAATCCCCAGCGTTGTGGGGCCAGGCCTCTTGGGAGGGGCTCCTCGTGGGCGGACCTAGGTTTAGAGTTAGCACCCAGGAGGCCAGCAGGCCCAATCCTCTGGCTGGGCGGCGAGAGGTGGGCGGCCCGAGGTAAAGGCGCTGGCGATCGGGAGCGTGGGCCCCTGCATTTTGGCGCAGGAGGCTTCAAATATCGCCGGTTTCTCCAGGGCCCTGTCCCTTCTCCCGCCCTGAATGACGGGCGGCGCCACTAGCGTCCCAGGTGGTGACGTGGCGGCAGGGTGAGTCTGGCTCTGGGTCTTGGGGTCCCTGATCCCCAGTGTAGCGGCACCAGGACCCTTGGGAGGGGCCCCTGGGTGGCTGACCTAGGGTTAGGGTTAGCCCCCAGGAGGCCGGCAGGTGGGATCCGGCCACTGTCCGGGGAGCGGAGGGCGGGGCCGAGGTGAGGGCGTTGGGGAGCGGGAGCGTGGGCACCAGCGTTTTGGCACGGGGAGCCTTGGAAGGCCACCGGGGGCTCGGAAGGCCCTGCCCCTTCTCTCGCCCTGAATGACCCGCAGTGCTCCTAGCGGCCTGGGTGGCGGCGTTGCGGTAGGGTGAGTGTGGCTCTGGGGCTTGAGGTTCCCGATCCCCGGCGAAGCGGCACCAGGACCCTTGGGAGGGGCCCCTGGGTGGCCGACCTAGGGTTAGGGTTAGCACCCGGGAGGCCGGCAGGCGGGATCCGCCCGCTGTGCGTGGAGCGGAGGGGCGGGCCGAGGTGAGGGCGCTGGCGAGCAAGAGCCTGGGCCCAAGCGTTTTGGCACCGGGGGCCTTCGAATGTCTCCGGGGACTCGGCGGGCCCTGCCCATTCTCCTCCCTGAATGACCGGCGGCGCCCCTAGCAGCCCAGGTGGCGGCGGGGCGGCATGTAAGTCCGGGCATAGGGCTCGGGGGCCCCAGTCCACCGCGTTGCGGCGCCAGGCCCCTTGGGAGGGGCCCCTCGGAGGCTGACCTAGGGTGAGGTTTAGCCCCTAGGATGCCGGCAGGCCCTATTCGCCAGCCGTGTGGAGACTGGAGTGGCGGACCGAGGTGAGGGCACTGGTGAGCGGGAGCGTGGGCCCGGGTGTTTTGGCGCGGGGGGCCTTTGAAGGTCGCCGTGTCTTGGAGGGCCCTGCCCGTGCTCCCGCCCTGAATGAACGGCACCACCCCAAGCCCCCGGGTGGCGGCTGGGTGGCAGGGTGAGTCCAGTGCTGAGGCTCGGGGGTCCCCAATCCCCAGCGTTGCGGCGCCAGATCCCTTGGGAGGGGCCCCTCGGGGGTCGATCTAGGGTTGCGGTTAGCCCCCAGGAGGCCGGTGGACACGATCAGCGGCTGTGCGGCACGCGGAGGGTTGGGCCGAGGTGAGGGCGCTGGCGAGACTGAGCATGAGCCCAAGCGTTTTAGTGCGGGGGCCCTTCGAAGGTCAGTGGGGGCTCGGAGGGACCTGCCCGTTCTCCCGCTCTGAATGACCGGCGGGGCCCCTAGAGGCTCCGGTGCCTGAAGGGCAGCAGGGTGAGACCGGCACTTGGGTTGGGGTCCCCATTCCCGGCGTTGTGGCGCCAGGCCACTTGGGAAGGGCCCCTCCATGGCCGAACTACAGTTAGGGTTAGCCCCCAGGAGGCCAGCAGGCCCGATACACCGCCTGTGCGTCGAGCGGAGCGTTGGGCCGAGGTGAGGGTGCTGGTGAACATGAGCCCGGGCCCAAGCGTTTTGGTTCGGGGCGCCTTCGAAGGTCGGCGGGGGTTCGAAGGGCCCTGCCCGTTCTCCCACCCTGAATGAATGGCGGCGCCCCTAGCGGCACGTGTGGGGCAGGGCGGCAGGGTGCATCCAGCGCTGGGGCTTGGGGGTTCCCAATCCCCGGCGTTGCGGCGCCAGGCCCCTTAGGAAGCGACCCTCGGGGCCGTCCTAGGGTTAGGGTTAGCGCCCAGGAGGCCGGCAGGCCTGATCCGCCGGCTGTGCGAGGAGTGGAGATGCAGGCCGAGTTGAGGGCGATGGCGAGCGGGAGCTGGGCCCCAGCGTTTTGGCGTCCTGGGCCTTTGAATGTTGCCATGGCTCGGAGGGCCCTGCCCTTTCTCCTGCCCTGAAGAACCAGCAAGGCCCCTAGCGGCTCCGTTGGCAGTGGGGCGGCAGGGTGAATCCCAGGCTGCGGCTCGGGGATCCCCAATCCCCGGCGTTGTGGTGCCAGGCCCCTTGGGAGGGGCTCCTCGTGGGCCGACCCAGGGTTAGAGTTAGCCCCCATAAGGCCGGCAGGCCAGATCCTCTGGCTGGGCGGTGAGAGGTGGGCGGGCCGAGGTAAAGGCGCTGGGGTGCGGGATTGTGGGCCCCTGCATTTTGGGGTGGGAGGCTTCAAATGTCGCCGGTTTCTCCAGGGCCCTGTCAGTTCTCCCGCCCTGAATGACCGGCGGCGCCCCTCGCGGCCCGGGTGGCAGCGTTGTGGGAGGGTGAGTCTGGCTTTGGGGCTTGGGGTTCCAGATCCCTGGCGTAGTGGCACCAAAACCCTTGGGAGGGGCCCCTGGGGGGCCGACCTAGGGTTAGGGTTAGCCCCCAGGAGACCGTCAGGCCCAACCACACACTGTGCGGCGAGCTGAGGTGCGGCCCGAGGTGAAGGCGCTGGGGAGCGGGAGCGTGGGCACCAGCGTTTTGGCACGGGGAGCCTTTGAAGGTCACCGGGGACTCAGAAGGCCCTGCCCTTCTCTCGCCCTCTATGACCCGCGGCGCCCCTAGCGGCCCAGGTGGGGACAGTGCGGCAGAGTGAGTCCGGCTCTGGGGCTCTGAGTTACCAATCCCCAGCATTGCAGAGCCAGGCCGCTTGGGATGTCCCCTCAGGGCCGACCTAGGGTTTTGGTTAGCTGCCAGGAGCCCGGCAGGCCCTATCCACCGGCTCTGAAGCAAGCGGTGGGGTGGGCCTAGGTGAGGGCGCTGGCGAGCAGGATCCTGGGAGCCAACGTTTTTGCGCGGGGAGCCTTCAAAGGTCAGCGTGGGCTCGGAGGGCCCTGCCCGATCTCTTGCCCTGATTGACCGGCGGGGCCTCTAGCGGCTCGGGTGGCTGAAGGGCAGCAGGGTGAGTGCGGCACATGAGCTCGGGGTCCCCATCCCCAGCGTTGCGACGCCAGGCCCCTTGGGAAGTGCCCCTCGGTGGCCGACCTATGGTTAGGGTTAGCCTCCAGGAGCCCCGCAGGCCCGATACACCACCTGTGCGTCGAGCGGAGAGTTGGGCCGAGGTGAGGGTGCTGGTGAACATGAGCCTGGGCCCAAGCGTTTTGGTTCGGTGCGCCTTCCAAGGTCGGCAGGGGTTCGGAGGGCCCTGCCAGTTCTCCCACCCTGAATGAATGGCGGCGCCCCTAGCGGCCTGTGTGGGTTGGGGTGGCAGCGTGCATCCGGCGCTGGGGCTTGGGGGCCCCCAATCCCTGGCGTTGCGGCGCCAGGCCCCTTAGGAAGGGACCTTCAGGGGCTGTCCTAGGGTTAGGGTGAGCTCCCAGGAGGCCGGCAGGCCCGAGTCGCTGGCTCTGCGAAGAGCGGAGGTGCGGGCCGAGTTGAGGGTGATGCAGAGCGGGAGCGTGGTCCCCAGCGTTTTGGCGCCCTGGGCCTTCGACTGTTGCCATGGCTCAAAGGGCCCTGCCCGTTCTCCTGCCCTGAAGAACCTACGGTGCCCTTAGCAGCTCCCTTGGCGGTGGAGTGGCAGGGTGAGTCCATGCTGCGGCTCGTGGATCCCCAATCCCCAGCGTTGTGGGGCCAGGCCTCTTGGGAGGGGCTCCTCGTGGGCGGACCTAGGTTTAGAGTTAGCACCCAGGAGGCCAGCAGGCCCAATCCTCTGGCTGGGCGGCGAGAGGTGGGCGGCCCGAGGTAAAGGCGCTGGCGATCGGGAGCGTGGGCCCCTGCATTTTGGCGCAGGAGGCTTCAAATATCGCCGGTTTCTCCAGGGCCCTGTCCCTTCTCCCGCCCTGAATGACGGGCGGCGCCACTAGCGTCCCGGGTGGCGACGTGGCGGCAGGGTGAGTCTGGCTCTGGGTCTTGGGGTCCCTGATCCCCAGTGTAGCGGCACCAGGACCCTTGGGAGGGGCCCCTGGGTGGCTGACCTAGGGTTAGGGTTAGCCCCCAGGAGGCCGGCAGGTGGGATCCGGCCACTGTCCGGGGAGCGGAGGGCAGGGCCGAGGTGAGGGCGTTGGGGAGCGGGAGCGTGGGCACCAGCGTTTTGGCACAGGGAGCCTTGGAAGGCCACCGGGGGCTCGGAAGGCCCTGCCCCTTCTCTCGCCCTGAATGACCCGCAGTGCTCCTAGCGGCCTGGGTGGCGGCGTTGCGGTAGGGTGAGTGTGGCTCTGGGGCTTGAGGTTCCCGATCCCCGGCGAAGCGGCACCAGGACCCTTGGGAGGGGCCCCTGGGTGGCCGACCTAGGGTTAGGGTTAGCACCCGGGAGGCCGGCAGGCGGGATCCGCCCGCTGTGCGTGGAGCGGAGGGGCGGGCCGAGGTGAGGGCGCTGGCGAGCAAGAGCCTGGGCCCAAGCGTTTTGGCACCGGGGGCCTTCGAATGTCTCCGGGGACTCGGCGGGCCCTGCCCATTCTCCTCCCTGAATGACTGGCGGCGCCCCTAGCAGCCCAGGTGGCAGCGGGGCGGCATGTAAGTCCGGGCATAGGGCTCGGGGGCCCCAGTCCACCGCGTTGCGGCGCCAGGCCCCTTGGGAGGGGCTCCTCGGAGGCTGACCTAGGGTGAGGTTTAGCCCCTAGGATGCCGGCAGGCCCTATTCGCCAGCCGTGTGGAGACTGGAGTGGCGGACCGAGGTGAGGGCACTGGTGAGCGGGAGCGTGGGCCCGGGTGTTTTGGCGCGGGGGGCCTTTGAAGGTCGCCGTGTCTTGGAGGGCCCTGCCCGTGCTCCCGCCCTGAATGAACGGCACCACCCCAAGCCCCCGGGTGGCGGCTGGGTGGCAGGGTGAGTCCAGTGCTGAGGCTCGGGGGTCCCCAATCCCCAGCGTTGCGGCGCCAGATCCCTTGGGAGGGGCCCCTCGGGGGTCGATCTAGGGTTGCGGTTAGCCCCCAGGAGGCCGGTGGACCCGATCAGCGGCTGTGCGGCACGCGGAGGGTTGGGCCGAGGTGAGGGCGCTGGCGAGACTGAGCATGAGCCCAAGCGTTTTAGTGCGGGGGCCCTTCGAAGGTCAGTGGGGGCTCGGAGGGACCTGCCCGTTCTCCCGCTCTGAATGACCGGCGGGGCCCGTAGAGGCTCCGGTGCCTGAAGGGCAGCAGGGTGAGACCGGCACTTGGGTTGGGGTCCCCATTCCCGGCGTTGTGGCGCCAGGCCACTTGGGAAGGGCCCCTCCGTGGCCGAACTACAGTTAGGGTTAGCCCCCAGGAGGCCAGCAGGCCCGATACACCGCCTGTGCGTCGAGCGGAGCGTTGGGCCGAGGTGAGGGTGCTGGTGAACATGAGCCCGGGCCCAAGCGTTTTGGTTCGGGGCGCCTTCGAAGGTCGGCGGGGGTTCGAAGGGCCCTGCCCGTTCTCCCACCCTGAATGAATGGCGGCGCCCCTAGCGGCACGTGTGGGGCAGGGCGGCAGGGTGCATCCAGCGCTGGGGCTTGGGGGTTCCCAATCCCCGGCGTTGTGGCGCCAGGCCCCTTAGGAAGCGACCCTCGGGGCCGTCCTAGGGTTAGGGTTAGCGCCCAGGAGGCCGGCAGGCCCGATCCGCCGGCTGTGCGAGGAGTGGAGATGCAGGCCGAGTTGAGGGCGATGGCGAGCGGGAGCTGGGCCCCAGCGTTTTGGCGTCCTGGGCCTTTGAATGTTGCCATGGCTCGGAGGGCCCTGCCCTTTCTCCTGCCCTGAAGAACCAGCAAGGCCCCTAGCGGCTCCGTTGGCAGTGGGGCGGCAGGGTGAATCCCAGGCTGCGGCTCGGGGATCCCCAATCCCCGGCGTTGTGGTGCCAGGCCCCTTGGGAGGGGCTCCTCGTGGGCCGACCCAGGGTTAGAGTTAGCCCCCATAAGGCCGGCAGGCCAGATCCTCTGGCTGGGCGGTGAGAGGTGGGCGGGCCGAGGTAAAGGCGCTGGGGTGCGGGATTGTGGGCCCCTGCATTTTGGGGTGGGAGGCTTCAAATGTCGCCGGTTTCTCCAGGGCCCTGTCAGTTCTCCCGCCCTGAATGACCGGCGGCGCCCCTCGCGGCCCGGGTGGCAGCGTTGTGGGAGGGTGAGTCTGGCTTTGGGGCTTGGGGTTCCAGATCCCTGGCGTAGTGGCACCAAAACCCTTGGGAGGGGCCCCTGGGGGGCCGACCTAGGGTTAGGGTTAGCCCCCAGGAGACCGTCAGGCCCAACCACACACTGTGCGGCGAGCTGAGGTGCGGCCCGAGGTGAAGGCGCTGGGGAGCGGGAGCGTGGGCACCAGCGTTTTGGCACGGGGAGCCTTTGAAGGTCACCGGGGACTCAGAAGGCCCTGCCCTTCTCTCGCCCTCTATGACCCGCGGCGCCCCTAGCGGCCCAGGTGGGGACAGTGCGGCAGGGTGAGTCCGGCTCTGGGGCTCTGAGTTACCAATCCCCAGCATTGCAGAGCCAGGCCGCTTGGGATGTCCCCTCAGGGCCGACCTAGGGTTTTGGTTAGCTGCCAGGAGCCCGGCAGGCCCTATCCACCGGCTCTGAAGCAAGCGGTGGGGTGGGCCTAGGTGAGGGCGCTGGCGAGCAGGATCCTGGGAGCCAACGTTTTTGCGCGGGGAGCCTTCAAAGGTCAGCGTGGGCTCGGAGGGCCCTGCCCGATCTCTTGCCCTGATTGACCGGCGGGGCCTCTAGCGGCTCGGGTGGCTGAAGGGCAGCAGGGTGAGTGCGGCACATGAGCTCGGGGTCCCCATCCCCAGCGTTGCGACGCCAGGCCCCTTGGGAAGTGCCCCTCGGTGGCCGACCTATGGTTAGGGTTAGCCTCCAGGAGCCCCGCAGGCCCGATACACCACCTGTGCGTCGAGCGGAGAGTTGGGCCGAGGTGAGGGTGCTGGTGAACATGAGCCTGGGCCCAAGCGTTTTGGTTCGGTGCGCCTTCCAAGGTCGGCAGGGGTTCGGAGGGCCCTGCCAGTTCTCCCACCCTGAATGAATGGCGGCGCCCCTAGCGGCCTGTGTGGGTTGGGGTGGCAGCGTGCATCCGGCGCTGGGGCTTGGGGGCCCCCAATCCCTGGCGTTGCAGCGCCAGGCCCCTTAGGAAGGGACCTTCAGGGGCTGTCCTAGGGTTAGGGTGAGCTCCCAGGAGGCCGGCAGGCCCGAGTCGCTGGCTCTGCGAAGAGCGGAGGTGCGGGCCGAGTTGAGGGTGATGCAGAGCGGGAGCGTGGTCCCCAGCGTTTTGGCGCCCTGGGCCTTCGACTGTTGCCATGGCTCAAAGGGCCCTGCCCGTTCTCCTGCCCTGAAGAACCTACGGTGCCCTTAGCAGCTCCCTTGGCGGTGGAGTGGCAGGGTGAGTCCATGCTGCGGCTCGTGGATCCCCAATCCCCAGCGTTGTGGGGCCAGGCCTCTTGGGAGGGGCTCCTCGTGGGCGGACCTAGGTTTAGAGTTAGCACCCAGGAGGCCAGCAGGCCCAATCCTCTGGCTGGGCGGCGAGAGGTGGGCGGCCCGAGGTAAAGGCGCTGGCGATCGGGAGCGTGGGCCCCTGCATTTTGGCGCAGGAGGCTTCAAATATCGCCGGTTTCTCCAGGGCCCTGTCCCTTCTCCCGCCCTGAATGACGGGCGGCGCCACTAGCGTCCCGGGTGGCGACGTGGCGGCAGGGTGAGTCTGGCTCTGGGTCTTGGGGTCCCTGATCCCCAGTGTAGCGGCACCAGGACCCTTGGGAGGGGCCCCTGGGTGGCTGACCTAGGGTTAGGGTTAGCCCCCAGGAGGCCGGCAGGTGGGATCCGGCCACTGTCCGGGGAGCGGAGGGCGGGGCCGAGGTGAGGGCGTTGGGGAGCGGGAGCGTGGGCACCAGCGTTTTGGCACGGGGAGCCTTGGAAGGCCACCGGGGGCTCGGAAGGCCCTGCCCCTTCTCTCGCCCTGAATGACCCGCAGTGCTCCTAGCGGCCTGGGTGGCGGCGTTGCGGTAGGGTGAGTGTGGCTCTGGGGCTTGAGGTTCCCGATCCCCGGCGAAGCGGCACCAGGACCCTTGGGAGGGGCCCCTGGGTGGCCGACCTAGGGTTAGGGTTAGCACCCGGGAGGCCGGCAGGCGGGATCCGCCCGCTGTGCGTGGAGCGGAGGGGCGGGCCGAGGTGAGGGCGCTGGCGAGCAAGAGCCTGGGCCCAAGCGTTTTGGCACCGGGGGCCTTCGAATGTCTCCGGGGACTCGGCGGGCCCTGCCCATTCTCCTCCCTGAATGACCGGCGGCGCCCCTAGCAGCCCAGGTGGCGGCGGGGCGGCATGTAAGTCCGGGCATAGGGCTCGGGGGCCCCAGTCCACCGCGTTGCGGCGCCAGGCCCCTTGGGAGGGGCCCCTCGGAGGCTGACCTAGGGTGAGGTTTAGCCCCTAGGATGCCGGCAGGCCCTATTCGCCAGCCGTGTGGAGACTGGAGTGGCGGACCGAGGTGAGGGCACTGGTGAGCGGGAGCGTGGGCCCGGGTGTTTTGGCGCGGGGGGCCTTTGAAGGTCGCCGTGTCTTGGAGGGCCCTGCCCGTGCTCCCGCCCTGAATGAACGGCACCACCCCAAGCCCCCGGGTGGCGGCTGGGTGGCAGGGTGAGTCCAGTGCTGAGGCTCGGGGGTCCCCAATCCCCAGCGTTGCGGCGCCAGATCCCTTGGGAGGGGCCCCTCGGGGGTCGATCTAGGGTTGCGGTTAGCCCCCAGGAGGCCGGTGGACACGATCAGCGGCTGTGCGGCACGCGGAGGGTTGGGCCGAGGTGAGGGCGCTGGCGAGACTGAGCATGAGCCCAAGCGTTTTAGTGCGGGGGCCCTTCGAAGGTCAGTGGGGGCTCGGAGGGACCTGCCCGTTCTCCCGCTCTGAATGACCGGCGGGGCCCCTAGAGGCTCCGGTGCCTGAAGGGCAGCAGGGTGAGACCGGCACTTGGGTTGGGGTCCCCATTCCCGGCGTTGTGGCGCCAGGCCACTTGGGAAGGGCCCCTCCATGGCCGAACTACAGTTAGGGTTAGCCCCCAGGAGGCCAGCAGGCCCGATACACCGCCTGTGCGTCGAGCGGAGCGTTGGGCCGAGGTGAGGGTGCTGGTGAACATGAGCCCGGGCCCAAGCGTTTTGGTTCGGGGCGCCTTCGAAGGTCGGCGGGGGTTCGAAGGGCCCTGCCCGTTCTCCCACCCTGAATGAATGGCGGCGCCCCTAGCGGCACGTGTGGGGCAGGGCGGCAGGGTGCATCCAGCGCTGGGGCTTGGGGGTTCCCAATCCCCGGCGTTGCGGCGCCAGGCCCCTTAGGAAGCGACCCTCGGGGCCGTCCTAGGGTTAGGGTTAGCGCCCAGGAGGCCGGCAGGCCCGATCCGCCGGCTGTGCGAGGAGTGGAGATGCAGGCCGAGTTGAGGGCGATGGCGAGCGGGAGCTGGGCCCCAGCGTTTTGGCGTCCTGGGCCTTTGAATGTTGCCATGGCTCGGAGGGCCCTGCCCTTTCTCCTGCCCTGAAGAACCAGCAAGGCCCCTAGCGGCTCCGTTGGCAGTGGGGCGGCAGGGTGAATCCCAGGCTGCGGCTCGGGGATCCCCAATCCCCGGCGTTGTGGTGCCAGGCCCCTTGGGAGGGGCTCCTCGTGGGCCGACCCAGGGTTAGAGTTAGCCCCCATAAGGCCGGCAGGCCAGATCCTCTGGCTGGGCGGTGAGAGGTGGGCGGGCCGAGGTAAAGGCGCTGGGGTGCGGGATTGTGGGCCCCTGCATTTTGGGGTGGGAGGCTTCAAATGTCGCCGGTTTCTCCAGGGCCCTGTCAGTTCTCCCGCCCTGAATGACCGGCGGCGCCCCTCGCGGCCCGGGTGGCAGCGTTGTGGGAGGGTGAGTCTGGCTTTGGGGCTTGGGGTTCCAGATCCCTGGCGTAGTGGCACCAAAACCCTTGGGAGGGGCCCCTGGGGGGCCGACCTAGGGTTAGGGTTAGCCCCCAGGAGACCGTCAGGCCCAACCACACACTGTGCGGCGAGCTGAGGTGCGGCCCGAGGTGAAGGCGCTGGGGAGCGGGAGCGTGGGCACCAGCGTTTTGGCACGGGGAGCCTTTGAAGGTCACCGGGGACTCAGAAGGCCCTGCCCTTCTCTCGCCCTCTATGACCCGCGGCGCCCCTAGCGGCCCAGGTGGGGACAGTGCGGCAGAGTGAGTCCGGCTCTGGGGCTCTGAGTTACCAATCCCCAGCATTGCAGAGCCAGGCCGCTTGGGATGTCCCCTCAGGGCCGACCTAGGGTTTTGGTTAGCTGCCAGGAGCCCGGCAGGCCCTATCCACCGGCTCTGAAGCAAGCGGTGGGGTGGGCCTAGGTGAGGGCGCTGGCGAGCAGGATCCTGGGAGCCAACGTTTTTGCGCGGGGAGCCTTCAAAGGTCAGCGTGGGCTCGGAGGGCCCTGCCCGATCTCTTGCCCTGATTGACCGGCGGGGCCTCTAGCGGCTCGGGTGGCTGAAGGGCAGCAGGGTGAGTGCGGCACATGAGCTCGGGGTCCCCATCCCCAGCGTTGCGACGCCAGGCCCCTTGGGAAGTGCCCCTCGGTGGCCGACCTATGGTTAGGGTTAGCCTCCAGGAGCCCCGCAGGCCCGATACACCACCTGTGCGTCGAGCGGAGAGTTGGGCCGAGGTGAGGGTGCTGGTGAACATGAGCCTGGGCCCAAGCGTTTTGGTTCGGTGCGCCTTCCAAGGTCGGCAGGGGTTCGGAGGGCCCTGCCAGTTCTCCCACCCTGAATGAATGGCGGCGCCCCTAGCGGCCTGTGTGGGTTGGGGTGGCAGCGTGCATCCGGCGCTGGGGCTTGGGGGCCCCCAATCCCTGGCGTTGCGGCGCCAGGCCCCTTAGGAAGGGACCTTCAGGGGCTGTCCTAGGGTTAGGGTGAGCTCCCAGGAGGCCGGCAGGCCCGAGTCGCTGGCTCTGCGAAGAGCGGAGGTGCGGGCCGAGTTGAGGGTGATGCAGAGCGGGAGCGTGGTCCCCAGCGTTTTGGCGCCCTGGGCCTTCGACTGTTGCCATGGCTCAAAGGGCCCTGCCCGTTCTCCTGCCCTGAAGAACCTACGGTGCCCTTAGCAGCTCCCTTGGCGGTGGAGTGGCAGGGTGAGTCCATGCTGCGGCTCGTGGATCCCCAATCCCCAGCGTTGTGGGGCCAGGCCTCTTGGGAGGGGCTCCTCGTGGGCGGACCTAGGTTTAGAGTTAGCACCCAGGAGGCCAGCAGGCCCAATCCTCTGGCTGGGCGGCGAGAGGTGGGCGGCCCGAGGTAAAGGCGCTGGCGATCGGGAGCGTGGGCCCCTGCATTTTGGCGCAGGAGGCTTCAAATATCGCCGGTTTCTCCAGGGCCCTGTCCCTTCTCCCGCCCTGAATGACGGGCGGCGCCACTAGCGTCCCGGGTGGCGACGTGGCGGCAGGGTGAGTCTGGCTCTGGGTCTTGGGGTCCCTGATCCCCAGTGTAGCGGCACCAGGACCCTTGGGAGGGGCCCCTGGGTGGCTGACCTAGGGTTAGGGTTAGCCCCCAGGAGGCCGGCAGGTGGGATCCGGCCACTGTCCGGGGAGCGGAGGGCGGGGCCGAGGTGAGGGCGTTGGGGAGCGGGAGCGTGGGCACCAGCGTTTTGGCACAGGGAGCCTTGGAAGGCCACCGGGGGCTCGGAAGGCCCTGCCCCTTCTCTCGCCCTGAATGACCCGCAGTGCTCCTAGCGGCCTGGGTGGCGGCGTTGCGGTAGGGTGAGTGTGGCTCTGGGGCTTGAGGTTCCCGATCCCCGGCGAAGCGGCACCAGGACCCTTGGGAGGGGCCCCTGGGTGGCCGACCTAGGGTTAGGGTTAGCACCCGGGAGGCCGGCAGGCGGGATCCGCCCGCTGTGCGTGGAGCGGAGGGGCGGGCCGAGGTGAGGGCGCTGGCGAGCAAGAGCCTGGGCCCAAGCGTTTTGGCACCGGGGGCCTTCGAATGTCTCCGGGGACTCGGCGGGCCCTGCCCATTCTCCTCCCTGAATGACTGGCGGCGCCCCTAGCAGCCCAGGTGGCAGCGGGGCGGCATGTAAGTCCGGGCATAGGGCTCGGGGGCCCCAGTCCACCGCGTTGCGGCGCCAGGCCCCTTGGGAGGGGCTCCTCGGAGGCTGACCTAGGGTGAGGTTTAGCCCCTAGGATGCCGGCAGGCCCTATTCGCCAGCCGTGTGGAGACTGGAGTGGCGGACCGAGGTGAGGGCACTGGTGAGCGGGAGCGTGGGCCCGGGTGTTTTGGCGCGGGGGGCCTTTGAAGGTCGCCGTGTCTTGGAGGGCCCTGCCCGTGCTCCCGCCCTGAATGAACGGCACCACCCCAAGCCCCCGGGTGGCGGCTGGGTGGCAGGGTGAGTCCAGTGCTGAGGCTCGGGGGTCCCCAATCCCCAGCGTTGCGGCGCCAGATCCCTTGGGAGGGGCCCCTCGGGGGTCGATCTAGGGTTGCGGTTAGCCCCCAGGAGGCCGGTGGACCCGATCAGCGGCTGTGCGGCACGCGGAGGGTTGGGCCGAGGTGAGGGCGCTGGCGAGACTGAGCATGAGCCCAAGCGTTTTAGTGCGGGGGCCCTTCGAAGGTCAGTGGGGGCTCGGAGGGACCTGCCCGTTCTCCCGCTCTGAATGACCGGCGGGGCCCGTAGAGGCTCCGGTGCCTGAAGGGCAGCAGGGTGAGACCGGCACTTGGGTTGGGGTCCCCATTCCCGGCGTTGTGGCGCCAGGCCACTTGGGAAGGGCCCCTCCGTGGCCGAACTACAGTTAGGGTTAGCCCCCAGGAGGCCAGCAGGCCCGATACACCGCCTGTGCGTCGAGCGGAGCGTTGGGCCGAGGTGAGGGTGCTGGTGAACATGAGCCCGGGCCCAAGCGTTTTGGTTCGGGGCGCCTTCGAAGGTCGGCGGGGGTTCGAAGGGCCCTGCCCGTTCTCCCACCCTGAATGAATGGCGGCGCCCCTAGCGGCACGTGTGGGGCAGGGCGGCAGGGTGCATCCAGCGCTGGGGCTTGGGGGTTCCCAATCCCCGGCGTTGTGGCGCCAGGCCCCTTAGGAAGCGACCCTCGGGGCCGTCCTAGGGTTAGGGTTAGCGCCCAGGAGGCCGGCAGGCCCGATCCGCCGGCTGTGCGAGGAGTGGAGATGCAGGCCGAGTTGAGGGCGATGGCGAGCGGGAGCTGGGCCCCAGCGTTTTGGCGTCCTGGGCCTTTGAATGTTGCCATGGCTCGGAGGGCCCTGCCCTTTCTCCTGCCCTGAAGAACCAGCAAGGCCCCTAGCGGCTCCGTTGGCAGTGGGGCGGCAGGGTGAATCCCAGGCTGCGGCTCGGGGATCCCCAATCCCCGGCGTTGTGGTGCCAGGCCCCTTGGGAGGGGCTCCTCGTGGGCCGACCCAGGGTTAGAGTTAGCCCCCATAAGGCCGGCAGGCCAGATCCTCTGGCTGGGCGGTGAGAGGTGGGCGGGCCGAGGTAAAGGCGCTGGGGTGCGGGATTGTGGGCCCCTGCATTTTGGGGTGGGAGGCTTCAAATGTCGCCGGTTTCTCCAGGGCCCTGTCAGTTCTCCCGCCCTGAATGACCGGCGGCGCCCCTCGCGGCCCGGGTGGCAGCGTTGTGGGAGGGTGAGTCTGGCTTTGGGGCTTGGGGTTCCAGATCCCTGGCGTAGTGGCACCAAAACCCTTGGGAGGGGCCCCTGGGGGGCCGACCTAGGGTTAGGGTTAGCCCCCAGGAGACCGTCAGGCCCAACCACACACTGTGCGGCGAGCTGAGGTGCGGCCCGAGGTGAAGGCGCTGGGGAGCGGGAGCGTGGGCACCAGCGTTTTGGCACGGGGAGCCTTTGAAGGTCACCGGGGACTCAGAAGGCCCTGCCCTTCTCTCGCCCTCTATGACCCGCGGCGCCCCTAGCGGCCCAGGTGGGGACAGTGCGGCAGGGTGAGTCCGGCTCTGGGGCTCTGAGTTACCAATCCCCAGCATTGCAGAGCCAGGCCGCTTGGGATGTCCCCTCAGGGCCGACCTAGGGTTTTGGTTAGCTGCCAGGAGCCCGGCAGGCCCTATCCACCGGCTCTGAAGCAAGCGGTGGGGTGGGCCTAGGTGAGGGCGCTGGCGAGCAGGATCCTGGGAGCCAACGTTTTTGCGCGGGGAGCCTTCAAAGGTCAGCGTGGGCTCGGAGGGCCCTGCCCGATCTCTTGCCCTGATTGACCGGCGGGGCCTCTAGCGGCTCGGGTGGCTGAAGGGCAGCAGGGTGAGTGCGGCACATGAGCTCGGGGTCCCCATCCCCAGCGTTGCGACGCCAGGCCCCTTGGGAAGTGCCCCTCGGTGGCCGACCTATGGTTAGGGTTAGCCTCCAGGAGCCCCGCAGGCCCGATACACCACCTGTGCGTCGAGCGGAGAGTTGGGCCGAGGTGAGGGTGCTGGTGAACATGAGCCTGGGCCCAAGCGTTTTGGTTCGGTGCGCCTTCCAAGGTCGGCAGGGGTTCGGAGGGCCCTGCCAGTTCTCCCACCCTGAATGAATGGCGGCGCCCCTAGCGGCCTGTGTGGGTTGGGGTGGCAGCGTGCATCCGGCGCTGGGGCTTGGGGGCCCCCAATCCCTGGCGTTGCAGCGCCAGGCCCCTTAGGAAGGGACCTTCAGGGGCTGTCCTAGGGTTAGGGTGAGCTCCCAGGAGGCCGGCAGGCCCGAGTCGCTGGCTCTGCGAAGAGCGGAGGTGCGGGCCGAGTTGAGGGTGATGCAGAGCGGGAGCGTGGTCCCCAGCGTTTTGGCGCCCTGGGCCTTCGACTGTTGCCATGGCTCAAAGGGCCCTGCCCGTTCTCCTGCCCTGAAGAACCTACGGTGCCCTTAGCAGCTCCCTTGGCGGTGGAGTGGCAGGGTGAGTCCATGCTGCGGCTCGTGGATCCCCAATCCCCAGCGTTGTGGGGCCAGGCCTCTTGGGAGGGGCTCCTCGTGGGCGGACCTAGGTTTAGAGTTAGCACCCAGGAGGCCAGCAGGCCCAATCCTCTGGCTGGGCGGCGAGAGGTGGGCGGCCCGAGGTAAAGGCGCTGGCGATCGGGAGCGTGGGCCCCTGCATTTTGGCGCAGGAGGCTTCAAATATCGCCGGTTTCTCCAGGGCCCTGTCCCTTCTCCCGCCCTGAATGACGGGCGGCGCCACTAGCGTCCCGGGTGGCGACGTGGCGGCAGGGTGAGTCTGGCTCTGGGTCTTGGGGTCCCTGATCCCCAGTGTAGCGGCACCAGGACCCTTGGGAGGGGCCCCTGGGTGGCTGACCTAGGGTTAGGGTTAGCCCCCAGGAGGCCGGCAGGTGGGATCCGGCCACTGTCCGGGGAGCGGAGGGCGGGGCCGAGGTGAGGGCGTTGGGGAGCGGGAGCGTGGGCACCAGCGTTTTGGCACGGGGAGCCTTGGAAGGCCACCGGGGGCTCGGAAGGCCCTGCCCCTTCTCTCGCCCTGAATGACCCGCAGTGCTCCTAGCGGCCTGGGTGGCGGCGTTGCGGTAGGGTGAGTGTGGCTCTGGGGCTTGAGGTTCCCGATCCCCGGCGAAGCGGCACCAGGACCCTTGGGAGGGGCCCCTGGGTGGCCGACCTAGGGTTAGGGTTAGCACCCGGGAGGCCGGCAGGCGGGATCCGCCCGCTGTGCGTGGAGCGGAGGGGCGGGCCGAGGTGAGGGCGCTGGCGAGCAAGAGCCTGGGCCCAAGCGTTTTGGCACCGGGGGCCTTCGAATGTCTCCGGGGACTCGGCGGGCCCTGCCCATTCTCCTCCCTGAATGACCGGCGGCGCCCCTAGCAGCCCAGGTGGCGGAGGGGCGGCATGTAAGTCCAGGCATAGGGCTCGGGGGCCCCAGTCCACCGCGTTGCGGCGCCAGGCCCCTTGGGAGGGGCCCCTCGGAGGCTGACCTAGGGTGAGGTTTAGCCCCTAGGATGCCGGCAGGCCCTATTCGCCAGCCGTGTGGAGACTGGAGTGGCGGACCGAGGTGAGGGCACTGGTGAGCGGGAGCGTGGGCCCGGGTGTTTTGGCGCGGGGGGCCTTTGAAGGTCGCCGTGTCTTGGAGGGCCCTGCCCGTGCTCCCGCCCTGAATGAACGGCACCACCCCAAGCCCCCGGGTGGCGGCTGGGTGGCAGGGTGAGTCCAGTGCTGAGGCTCGGGGGTCCCCAATCCCCAGCGTTGCGGTGCCAGATCCCTTGGGAGGGGCCCCTCGGGGGTCGATCTAGGGTTGCGGTTAGCCCCCAGGAGGCCGGTGGACCCGATCAGCGGCTGTGCGGCACGCGGAGGGTTGGGCCGAGGTGAGGGCGCTGGCGAGACTGAGCATGAGCCCAAGCGTTTTAGTGCGGGGGCCCTTCGAAGGTCAGTGGGGGCTCGGAGGGACCTGCCCGTTCTCCCGCTCTGAATGACCGGCGGGGCCCCTAGAGGCTCCGGTGCCTGAAGGGCAGCAGGGTGAGACCGGCACTTGGGTTGGGGTCCCCATTCCCGGCCGGCGTTGTGGCGCCAGGCCACTTGGGAAGGGCCCCTCCGTGGCCGAACTACAGTTAGGGTTAGCCCCCAGGAGGCCAGCAGGCCCGATACACCGCCTGTGCGTCGAGCGGAGCGTTGGGCCGAGGTGAGGGTGCTGGTGAACATGAGCCCGGGCCCAAGCGTTTTGGTTCGGGGCGCCTTCGAAGGTCGGCGGGGGTTCGAAGGGCCCTGCCCTTTCTCCCACCCTGAATGAATGGCGGCGCCCCTAGCGGCACGTGTGGGGCAGGGCGGCAGGGTGCATCCAGCGCTGGGGCTTGGGGGTTCCCAATCCCCGGCGTTGCGGCGCCAGGCCCCTTAGGAAGCGACCCTCGGGGCCGTCCTAGGGTTAGGGTTAGCGCCCAGGAGGCCGGCAGGCCCGATCCGCCGGCTGTGCGAGGAGTGGAGATGCAGGCCGAGTTGAGGGCGATGGCGAGCGGGAGCTGGGCCCCAGCGTTTTGGCGTCCTGGGCCTTTGAATGTTGCCATGGCTCGGAGGGCCCTGCCCTTTCTCCTGCCCTGAAGAACCAGCAAGGCCCCTAGCGGCTCCGTTGGCAGTGGGGCGGCAGGGTGAATCCCAGGCTGCGGCTCGGGGATCCCCAATCCCCGGCGTTGTGGTGCCAGGCCCCTTGGGAGGGGCTCCTCGTGGGCCGACCCAGGGTTAGGGTTAGCCCCCATAAGGCCGGCAGGCCAGATCCTCTGGCTGGGCGGTGAGAGGTGGGCGGGCCGAGGTAAAGGCGCTGGGGTGCGGGATTGTGGGCCCCTGCATTTTGGGGTGGGAGGCTTCAAATGTCGCCGGTTTCTCCAGGGCCCTGTCAGTTCTCCCGCCCTGAATGACCGGCGGCGCCCCTCGCGGCCCGGGTGGCAGCGTTGTGGGAGGGTGAGTCTGGCTTTGGGGCTTGGGGTTCCAGATCCCTGGCGTAGTGGCACCAAAACCCTTGGGAGGGGCCCCTGGGGGGCCGACCTAGGGTTAGGGTTAGCCCCCAGGAGACCGTCAGGCCCAACCACACACTGTGCGGCGAGCTGAGGTGCGGCCCGAGGTGAAGGCGCTGGGGAGCGGGAGCGTGGGCACCAGCGTTTTGGCACGGGGAGCCTTTGAAGGTCACCGGGGACTCAGAAGGCCCTGCCCTTCTCTCGCCCTCTATGACCCGCGGCGCCCCTAGCGGCCCAGGTGGGGACAGTGCGGCAGGGTGAGTCCGGCTCTGGGGCTCTGAGTTACCAATCCCCAGCATTGCAGAGCCAGGCCGCTTGGGATGTCCCCTCAGGGCCGACCTAGGGTTTTGGTTAGCTGCCAGGAGCCCGGCAGGCCCTATCCACCGGCTCTGAAGCAAGCGGTGGGGTGGGCCTAGGTGAGGGCGCTGGCGAGCAGGATCCTGGGAGCCAACGTTTTTGCGCGGGGAGCCTTCAAAGGTCAGCGTGGGCTCGGAGGGCCCTGCCCGATCTCTTGCCCTGATTGACCGGCGGGGCCTCTAGCGGCTCGGGTGGCTGAAGGGCAGCAGGGTGAGTGCGGCACATGAGCTCGGGGTCCCCATCCCCAGCGTTGCGACGCCAGGCCCCTTGGGAAGTGCCCCTCGGTGGCCGACCTATGGTTAGGGTTAGCCTCCAGGAGCCCCGCAGGCCCGATACACCACCTGTGCGTCGAGCGGAGAGTTGGGCCGAGGTGAGGGTGCTGGTGAACATGAGCCTGGGCCCAAGCGTTTTGGTTCGGTGCGCTTTCCAAGGTCGGCAGGGGTTCGGAGGGCCCTGCCAGTTCTCCCACCCTGAATGAATGGCGGCGCCCCTAGCGGCCTGTGTGGGTTGGGGTGGCAGCGTGCATCCGGCGCTGGGGCTTGGGGGCCCCCAATCCCTGGCGTTGCAGCGCCAGGCCCCTTAGGAAGGGACCTTCAGGGGCTGTCCTAGGGTTAGGGTGAGCTCCCAGGAGGCCGGCAGGCCCGAGTCGCTGGCTCTGCGAAGAGCGGAGGTGCGGGCCGAGTTGAGGGTGATGCAGAGCGGGAGCGTGGTCCCCAGCGTTTTGGCGCCCTGGGCCTTCGACTGTTGCCATGGCTCAAAGGGCCCTGCCCGTTCTCCTGCCCTGAAGAACCTAATGTGCCCTTAGCAGCTCCCTTGGCGGTGGAGTGGCAGGGTGAGTCCATGCTGCGGCTCGTGGATCCCCAATCCCCAGCGTTGTGGGGCCAGGCCTCTTGGGAGGGGCTCCTCGTGGGCGGACCTAGGTTTAGAGTTAGCACCCAGGAGGCCAGCAGGCCCAATCCTCTGGCTGGGCGGCGAGAGGTGGGCGGCCCGAGGTAAAGGCGCTGGCGATCGGGAGCGTGGGCCCCTGCATTTTGGCGCAGGAGGCTTCAAATATCGCCGGTTTCTCCAGGGCCCTGTCCCTTCTCCCGCCCTGAATGACGGGCGGCGCCACTAGCGTCCCGGGTGGCGACGTGGCGGCAGGGTGAGTCTGGCTCTGGGTCTTGGGGTCCCTGATCCCCAGTGTAGCGGCACCAGGACCCTTGGGAGGGGCCCCTGGGTGGCTGACCTAGGGTTAGGGTTAGCCCCCAGGAGGCCGGCAGGTGGGATCCGGCCACTGTCCGGGGAGCGGAGGGCGGGGCCGAGGTGAGGGCGTTGGGGAGCGGGAGCGTGGGCACCAGCGTTTTGGCACGGGGAGCCTTTGAAGGCCACCGGGGGCTCGGAAGGCCCTGCCCCTTCTCTCGCCCTGAATGACCCGCAGTGCTCCTAGCGGCCTGGGTGGCGGCGTTGCGGTAGGGTGAGTGTGGCTCTGGGGCTTGAGGTTCCCGATCCCCGGCGAAGCGGCACCAGGACCCTTGGGAGGGGCCCCTGGGTGGCCGACCTAGGGTTAGGGTTAGCACCCGGGAGGCCGGCAGGCGGGATCCGCCCGCTGTGCGTGGAGCGGAGGGGCGGGCCGAGGTGAGGGCGCTGGCGAGCAAGAGCCTGGGCCCAAGCGTTTTGGCACCGGGGGCCTTCGAATGTCTCCGGGGACTCGGCGGGCCCTGCCCATTCTCCTCCCTGAATGACCGGCGGCGCCCCTAGCAGCCCAGGTGGCGGAGGGGCGGCATGTAAGTCCGGGCATAGGGCTCGGGGGCCCCAGTCCACCGCGTTGCGGCGCCAGGCCCCTTGGGAGGGGCCCCTCGGAGGCTGACCTAGGGTGAGGTTTAGCCCCTAGGATGCCGGCAGGCCCTATTCGCCAGCCGTGTGGAGACTGGAGTGGCGGACCGAGGTGAGGGCACTGGTGAGCGGGAGCGTGGGCCCGGGTGTTTTGGCGCGGGGGGCCTTTGAAGGTCGCCGTGTCTTGGAGGGCCCTGCCCGTGCTCCCGCCCTGAATGAACGGCACCACCCCAAGCCACCGGGTGGCGGCTGGGTGGCAGGGTGAGTCCAGTGCTGAGGCTCGGGGGTCCCCAATCCCCAGCGTTGCGGTGCCAGATCCCTTGGGAGGGGCCCCTCGGGGGTCGATCTAGGGTTGCGGTTAGCCCCCAGGAGGCCGGTGGACCCGATCAGCGGCTGTGCGGCACGCGGAGGGTTGGGCCGAGGTGAGGGCGCTGGCGAGACTGAGCATGAGCCCAAGCGTTTTAGTGCGGGGGCCCTTCGAAGGTCAGTGGGGGCTCGGAGGGACCTGCCCGTTCTCCCGCTCTGAATGACCGGCGGGGCCCCTAGAGGCTCCGGTGCCTGAAGGGCAGCAGGGTGAGACCGGCACTTGGGTTGGGGTCCCCATTCCCGGCCGGCGTTGTGGCGCCAGGCCACTTGGGAAGGGCCCCTCCGTGGCCGAACTACAGTTAGGGTTAGCCCCCAGGAGGCCAGCAGGCCCGATACACCGCCTGTGCGTTGAGCGGAGCGTTGGGCCGAGGTGAGGGTGCTGGTGAACATGAGCCTGGGCCCAAGCGTTTTGGTTCGGGGCGCCTTCCAAGGTCGGCAGGGGTTCGGAGGGCCCTGCCAGTTCTCCCACCCTGAATGAATGGCGGCGCCCCTAGCGGCCTGTGTGGGTTGGGGTGGCAGCGTGCATCCGGCGCTGGGGCTTGGGGGCCCCCAATCCCTGGCGTTGCGGCGCCAGGCCCCTTAGGAAGGGACCTTCAGGGGCTGTCCTAGGGTTAGGGTGAGCTCCCAGGAGGCCGGCAGGCCCGAGTCGCTGGCTCTGCGAAGAGCGGAGGTGCGGGCCGAGTTGAGGGTGATGCAGAGCGGGAGCGTGGTCCCCAGCGTTTTGGCGCCCTGGGCCTTCGACTGTTGCCATGGCTCAAAGGGCCCTGCCCGTTCTCCTGCCCTGAAGAACCTAATGTGCCCTTAGCAGCTCCCTTGGCGGTGGAGTGGCAGGGTGAGTCCATGCTGCGGCTCGTGGATCCCCAATCCCCAGCGTTGTGGGGCCAGGCCTCTTGGGAGGGGCTCCTCGTGGGCGGACCTAGGTTTAGAGTTAGCACCCAGGAGGCCAGCAGGCCCAATCCTCTGGCTGGGCGGCGAGAGGTGGGCAGCCCGAGGTAAAGGCGCTGGCGATCGGGAGCGTGGGCCCCTGCATTTTGGCGCAGGAGGCTTCAAATATCGCCGGTTTCTCCAGGGCCCTGTCCCTTCTCCCGCCCTGAATGACGGGCGGCGCCACTAGCGTCCCGGGTGGCGACGTGGCGGCAGGGTGAGTCTGGCTCTGGGTCTTGGGGTCCCTGATCCCCAGTGTAGCGGCACCAGGACCCTTGGGAGGGGCCCCTGGGTGGCTGACCTAGGGTTAGGGTTAGCCCCCAGGAGGCCGGCAGGTGGGATCCGGCCACTGTCCGGGGAGCGGAGGGCGGGGCCGAGGTGAGGGCGTTGGGGAGCGGGAGCGTGGGCACCAGCGTTTTGGCACGGGGAGCCTTTGAAGGCCACCGGGGGCTCGGAAGGCCCTGCCCCTTCTCTCGCCCTGAATGACCCGCAGTGCTCCTAGCGGCCTGGGTGGCGGCGTTGCGGTAGGGTGAGTGTGGCTCTGGGGCTTGAGGTTCCCGATCCCCGGCGAAGCGGCACCAGGACCCTTGGGAGGGGCCCCTGGGTGGCCGACCTAGGGTTAGGGTTAGCACCCGGGAGGCCGGCAGGCGGGATCCGCCCGCTGTGCGTGGAGCGGAGGGGCGGGCCGAGGTGAGGGCGCTGGCGAGCAAGAGCCTGGGCCCAAGCGTTTTGGCACCGGGGGCCTTCGAATGTCTCCGGGGACTCGGCGGGCCCTGCCCATTCTCCTCCCTGAATGACCGGCGGCGCCCCTAGCAGCCCAGGTGGCGGCGGGGCGGCATGTAAGTCCGGGCATAGGGCTCAGGGGCCCCAGTCCACCGCGTTGCGGCGCCAGGCCCCTTGGGAGGGGCCCCTCGGAGGCTGACCTAGGGTGAGGTTTAGCCCCTAGGATGCCGGCAGGCCCTATTCGCCAGCCGTGTGGAGACTGGAGTGGCGGACCGAGGTGAGGGCACTGGTGAGCGGGAGCGTGGGCCCGGGTGTTTTGGCGCGGGGGGCCTTTGAAGGTCGCCGTGTCTTGGAGGGCCCTGCCCGTGCTCCCGCCCTGAATGAACGGCACCACCCCAAGCCCCCGGGTGGCGGCTGGGTGGCAGGGTGAGTCCAGTGCTGAGGCTCGGGGGTCCCCAATCCCCAGCGTTGCGGCGCCAGATCCCTTGGGAGGGGCCCCTCGGGGGTCGATCTAGGGTTGCGGTTAGCCCCCAGGAGGCCGGTGGACCCGATCAGCGGCTGTGCGGCACGCGGAGGGTTGGGCCGAGGTGAGGGCGCTGGCGAGACTGAGCATGAGCCCAAGCGTTTTAGTGCGGGGGCCCTTCGAAGGTCAGTGGGGGCTCGGAGGGACCTGCCCGTTCTCCCGCTCTGAATGACCGGCGGGGCCCCTAGAGGCTCCGGTGCCTGAAGGGCAGCAGGGTGAGACCGGCACTTGGGTTGGGGTCCCCATTCCCGGCGTTGTGGCGCCAGGCCACTTGGGAAGGGCCCCTCCGTGGCCGAACTACAGTTAGGGTTAGCCCCCAGGAGGCCAGCAGGCCCGATACACCGCCTGTGCGTCGAGCGGAGCGTTGGGCCGAGGTGAGGGTGCTGGTGAACATGAGCCCGGGCCCAAGCGTTTTGGTTCGGGGCGCCTTCGAAGGTCGGCGGGGGTTCGAAGGGCCCTGCCCGTTCTCCCACCCTGAATGAATGGCGGCGCCCCTAGCGGCACGTGTGGGGCAGGGCGGCAGGGTGCATCCAGCGCTGGGGCTTGGGGGTTCCCAATCCCCGGCGTTGCGGCGCCAGGCCCCTTAGGAAGCGACCCTCGGGGCCGTCCTAGGGTTAGGGTTAGCGCCCAGGAGGCCGGCAGGCCCGATCCGCCGGCTGTGCGAGGAGTGGAGATGCAGGCCGAGTTGAGGGCGATGGCGAGCGGGAGCTGGGCCCCAGCGTTTTGGCGTCCTGGGCCTTTGAATGTTGCCATGGCTCGGAGGGCCCTGCCCTTTCTCCTGCCCTGAAGAACCAGCAAGGCCCCTAGCGGCTCCGTTGGCAGTGGGGCGGCAGGGTGAATCCCAGGCTGCGGCTCGGGGATCCCCAATCCCCGGCGTTGTGGTGCCAGGCCCCTTGGGAGGGGCTCCTCGTGGGCCGACCCAGGGTTAGAGTTAGCCCCCATAAGGCCGGCAGGCCAGATCCTCTGGCTGGGCGGTGAGAGGTGGGCGGGCCGAGGTAAAGGCGCTGGGGTGCGGGATTGTGGGCCCCTGCATTTTGGGGTGGGAGGCTTCAAATGTCGCCGGTTTCTCCAGGGCCCTGTCAGTTCTCCCGCCCTGAATGACCGGCGGCGCCCCTCGCGGCCCGGGTGGCAGCGTTGTGGGAGGGTGAGTCTGGCTTTGGGGCTTGGGGTTCCAGATCCCTGGCGTAGTGGCACCAAAACCCTTGGGAGGGGCCCCTGGGGGGCCGACCTAGGGTTAGGGTTAGCCCCCAGGAGACCGTCAGGCCCAACCACACACTGTGCGGCGAGCTGAGGTGCGGCCCGAGGTGAAGGCGCTGGGGAGCGGGAGCGTGGGCACCAGCGTTTTGGCACGGGGAGCCTTTGAAGGTCACCGGGGACTCAGAAGGCCCTGCCCTTCTCTCGCCCTCTATGACCCGCGGCGCCCCTAGCGGCCCAGGTGGGGACAGTGCGGCAGGGTGAGTCCGGCTCTGGGGCTCTGAGTTACCAATCCCCAGCATTGCAGAGCCAGGCCGCTTGGGATGTCCCCTCAGGGCCGACCTAGGGTTTTGGTTAGCTGCCAGGAGCCCGGCAGGCCCTATCCACCGGCTCTGAAGCAAGCGGTGGGGTGGGCCTAGGTGAGGGCGCTGGCGAGCAGGATCCTGGGAGCCAACGTTTTTGCGCGGGGAGCCTTCAAAGGTCAGCGTGGGCTCGGAGGGCCCTGCCCGATCTCTTGCCCTGATTGACCGGCGGGGCCTCTAGCGGCTCGGGTGGCTGAAGGGCAGCAGGGTGAGTGCGGCACATGAGCTCGGGGTCCCCATCCCCAGCGTTGCGACGCCAGGCCCCTTGGGAAGTGCCCCTCGGTGGCCGACCTATGGTTAGGGTTAGCCTCCAGGAGCCCCGCAGGCCCGATACACCACCTGTGCGTCGAGCGGAGAGTTGGGCCGAGGTGAGGGTGCTGGTGAACATGAGCCTGGGCCCAAGCGTTTTGGTTCGGTGCGCCTTCCAAGGTCGGCAGGGGTTCGGAGGGCCCTGCCAGTTCTCCCACCCTGAATGAATGGCGGCGCCCCTAGCGGCCTGTGTGGGTTGGGGTGGCAGCGTGCATCCGGCGCTGGGGCTTGGGGGCCCCCAATCCCTGGCGTTGCAGCGCCAGGCCCCTTAGGAAGGGACCTTCAGGGGCTGTCCTAGGGTTAGGGTGAGCTCCCAGGAGGCCGGCAGGCCCGAGTCGCTGGCTCTGCGAAGAGCGGAGGTGCGGGCCGAGTTGAGGGTGATGCAGAGCGGGAGCGTGGTCCCCAGCGTTTTGGCGCCCTGGGCCTTCGACTGTTGCCATGGCTCAAAGGGCCCTGCCCGTTCTCCTGCCCTGAAGAACCTACGGTGCCCTTAGCAGCTCCCTTGGCGGTGGAGTGGCAGGGTGAGTCCATGCTGCGGCTCGTGGATCCCCAATCCCCAGCGTTGTGGGGCCAGGCCTCTTGGGAGGGGCTCCTCGTGGGCGGACCTAGGTTTAGAGTTAGCACCCAGGAGGCCAGCAGGCCCAATCCTCTGGCTGGGCGGCGAGAGGTGGGCGGCCCGAGGTAAAGGCGCTGGCGATCGGGAGCGTGGGCCCCTGCATTTTGGTGCAGGAGGCTTCAAATATCGCCGGTTTCTCCAGGGCCCTGTCCCTTCTCCCGCCCTGAATGACGGGCGGCGCCACTAGCGTCCCGGGTGGCGACGTGGCGGCAGGGTGAGTCTGGCTCTGGGTCTTGGGGTCCCTGATCCCCAGTGTAGCGGCACCAGGACCCTTGGGAGGGGCCCCTGGGTGGCTGACCTAGGGTTAGGGTTAGCCCCCAGGAGGCCGGCAGGTGGGATCCGGCCACTGTCCGGGGAGCGGAGGGCGGGGCCGAGGTGAGGGCGTTGGGGAGCGGGAGCGTGGGCACCAGCGTTTTGGCACGGGGAGCCTTGGAAGGCCACCGGGGGCTCGGAAGGCCCTGCCCCTTCTCTCGCCCTGAATGACCCGCAGTGCTCCTAGCGGCCTGGGTGGCGGCGTTGCGGTAGGGTGAGTGTGGCTCTGGGGCTTGAGGTTCCCGATCCCCGGCGAAGCGGCACCAGGACCCTTGGGAGGGGCCCCTGGGTGGCCGACCTAGGGTTAGGGTTAGCACCCGGGAGGCCGGCAGGCGGGATCCGCCCGCTGTGCGTGGAGCAGAGGGGCGGGCCGAGGTGAGGGCGCTGGCGAGCAAGAGCCTGGGCCCAAGCGTTTTGGCACCGGGGGCCTTCGAATGTCTCCGGGGACTCGGCGGGCCCTGCCCATTCTCCTCCCTGAATGACCGGCGGCGCCCCTAGCAGCCCAGGTGGCGGCGGGGCGGCATGTAAGTCCGGGCATAGGGCTCAGGGGCCCCAGTCCACCGCGTTGCGGCGCCAGGCCCCTTGGGAGGGGCCCCTCGGAGGCTGACCTAGGGTGAGGTTTAGCCCCTAGGATGCCGGCAGGCCCTATTCGCCAGCCGTGTGGAGACTGGAGTGGCGGACCGAGGTGAGGGCACTGGTGAGCGGGAGCGTGGGCCCGGGTGTTTTGGCGCGGGGGGCCTTTGAAGGTCGCCGTGTCTTGGAGGGCCCTGCCCGTGCTCCCGCCCTGAATGAACGGCACCACCCCAAGCCCCCGGGTGGCGGCTGGGTGGCAGGGTGAGTCCAGTGCTGAGGCTCGGGGGTCCCCAATCCCCAGCGTTGCGGCGCCAGATCCCTTGGGAGGGGCCCCTCGGGGGTCGATCTAGGGTTGCGGTTAGCCCCCAGGAGGCCGGTGGACCCGATCAGCGGCTGTGCGGCACGCGGAGGGTTGGGCCGAGGTGAGGGCGCTGGCGAGACTGAGCATGAGCCCAAGCGTTTTAGTGCGGGGGCCCTTCGAAGGTCAGTGGGGGCTCGGAGGGACCTGCCCGTTCTCCCGCTCTGAATGACCGGCGGGGCACCTAGAGGCTCCGGTGCCTGAAGGGCAGCAGGGTGAGACCGGCACTTGGGTTGGGGTCCCCATTCCCGGCGTTGTGGCGCCAGGCCACTTGGGAAGGGCCCCTCCGTGGCCGAACTACAGTTAGGGTTAGCCCCCAGGAGGCCAGCAGGCCCGATACACCGCCTGTGCGTCGAGCGGAGCATTGGGCCGAGGTGAGGGTGCTGGTGAACATGAGCCCGGGCCCAAGCGTTTGGGTTCGGGGCGCCTTCGAAGGTCGGCGGGGGTTCGAAGGGCCCTGCCCTTTCTCCCACCCTGAATGAATGGCGGCGCCCCTAGCGGCACGTGTGGGGCAGGGCGGCAGGGTGCATCCAGCGCTGGGGCTTGGGGGTTCCCAATCCCCGGCGTTGCGGCGCCAGGCCCCTTAGGAAGCGACCCTCGGGGCCGTCCTAGGGTTAGGGTTAGCGCCCAGGAGGCCGGCAGGCCCGATCCGCCGGCTGTGCGAGGAGTGGAGATGCAGGCCGAGTTGAGGGCGATGGCGAGCGGGAGCTGGGCCCCAGCGTTTTGGCGTCCTGGGCCTTTGAATGTTGCCATGGCTCGGAGGGCCCTGCCCTTTCTCCTGCCCTGAAGAACCAGCAAGGCCCCTAGCGGCTCCGTTGGCAGTGGGGCGGCAGGGTGAATCCCAGGCTGCGGCTCGGGGATCCCCAATCCCCGGCGTTGTGGTGCCAGGCCCCTTGGGACGGGCTCCTCGTGGGCCGACCCAGGGTTAGAGTTAGCCCCCATAAGGCCGGCAGGCCAGATCCTCTGGCTGGGCGGTGAGAGGTGGGCGGGCCGAGGTAAAGGCGCTGGGGTGCGGGATTGTGGGCCCCTGCATTTTGGGGTGGGAGGCTTCAAATGTCGCCGGTTTCTCCAGGGCCCTGTCAGTTCTCCCGCCCTGAATGACCGGCGGCGCCCCTCGCGGCCCGGGTGGCAGCGTTGTGGGAGGGTGAGTCTGGCTTTGGGGCTTGGGGTTCCAGATCCCTGGCGTAGTGGCACCAAAACCCTTGGGAGGGGCCCCTGGGGGGCCGACCTAGGGTTAGGGTTAGCCCCCAGGAGACCGTCAGGCCCAACCACACACTGTGCGGCGAGCTGAGGTGCGGCCCGAGGTGAAGGCGCTGGGGAGCGGGAGCGTGGGCACCAGCGTTTTGGCACGGGGAGCCTTTGAAGGTCACCGGGGACTCAGAAGGCCCTGCCCTTCTCTCGCCCTCTATGACCCGCGGCGCCCCTAGCGGCCCAGGTGGGGACAGTGCGGCAGGGTGAGTCCGGCTCTGGGGCTCTGAGTTACCAATCCCCAGCATTGCAGAGCCAGGCCGCTTGGGATGTCCCCTCAGGGCCGACCTAGGGTTTTGGTTAGCTGCCAGGAGCCCGGCAGGCCCTATCCACCGGCTCTGAAGCAAGCGGTGGGGTGGGCCTAGGTGAGGGCGCTGGCGAGCAGGATCCTGGGAGCCAACGTTTTTGCGCGGGGAGCCTTCAAAGGTCAGCGTGGGCTCGGAGGGCCCTGCCCGATCTCTTGCCCTGATTGACCGGCGGGGCCTCTAGCGGCTCGGGTGGCTGAAGGGCAGCAGGGTGAGTGCGGCACATGAGGTCGGGGTCCCCATCCCCAGCGTTGCGACGCCAGGCCCCTTGGGAAGTGCCCCTCGGTGGCCGACCTATGGTTAGGGTTAGCCTCCAGGAGCCCCGCAGGCCCGATACACCACCTGTGCGTCGAGCGGAGAGTTGGGCCGAGGTGAGGGTGCTGGTGAACATGAGCCTGGGCCCAAGCGTTTTGGTTCGGTGCGCCTTCCAAGGTCGGCAGGGGTTCGGAGGGCCCTGCCAGTTCTCCCACCCTGAATGAATGGCGGCGCCCCTAGCGGCCTGTGTGGGTTGGGGTGGCAGCGTGCATCCGGCGCTGGGGCTTGGGGGTCCCCAATCCCTGGCGTTGCGGCGCCAGGCCCCTTAGGAAGGGACCTTCAGGGGCTGTCCTAGGGTTAGGGTGAGCTCCCAGGAGGCCGGCAGGCCCGAGTCGCTGGCTCTGCGAAGAGCGGAGGTGCGGGCCGAGTTGAGGGTGATGCAGAGCGGGAGCGTGGTCCCCAGCGTTTTGGCGCCCTGGGCCTTCGACTGTTGCCATGGCTCAAAGGGCCCTGCCCGTTCTCCTGCCCTGAAGAACCTACGGTGCCCTTAGCAGCTCCCTTGGCGGTGGAGTGGCAGGGTGAGTCCATGCTGCGGCTCGTGGATCCCCAATCCCCAGCGTTGTGGGGCCAGGCCTCTTGGGAGGGGCTCCTCGTGGGCGGACCTAGGTTTAGAGTTAGCACCCAGGAGGCCAGCAGGCCCAATCCTCTGGCTGGGCGGCGAGAGGTGGGCGGCCCGAGGTAAAGGCGCTGGCGATCGGGAGCGTGGGCCCCTGCATTTTGGCGCAGGAGGCTTCAAATATCGCCGGTTTCTCCAGGGCCCTGTCCCTTCTCCCGCCCTGAATGACGGGCGGCGCCACTAGCGTCCCGGGTGGCGACGTGGCGGCAGGGTGAGTCTGGCTCTGGGTCTTGGGGTCCCTGATCCCCAGTGTAGCGGCACCAGGACCCTTGGGAGGGGCCCCTGGGTGGCTGACCTAGGGTTAGGGTTAGCCCCCAGGAGGCCGGCAGGTGGGATCCGGCCACTGTCCGGGGAGCGGAGGGCGGGGCCGAGGTGAGGGCGTTGGGGAGCGGGAGCGTGGGCACCAGCGTTTTGGCACGGGGAGCCTTGGAAGGCCACCGGGGGCTCGGAAGGCCCTGCCCCTTCTCTCGCCCTGAATGACCCGCAGTGCTCCTAGCGGCCTGGGTGGCGGCGTTGCGGTAAGGTGAGTGTGGCTCTGGGGCTTGAGGTTCCCGATCCCCGGCGAAGCGGCACCAGGACCCTTGGGAGGGGCCCCTGGGTGGCCGACCTAGGGTTAGGGTTAGCACCCGGGAGGCCGGCAGGCGGGATCCGCCCGCTGTGCGTGGAGCGGAGGGGCGGGCCGAGGTGAGGGCGCTGGCGAGCAAGAGCCTGGGCCCAAGCGTTTTGGCACCGGGGGCCTTCGAATGTCTCCGGGGACTCGGCGGGCCCTGCCCATTCTCCTCCCTGAATGACCGGCGGCGCCCCTAGCAGCCCAGGTGGCGGCGGGGCGGCATGTAAGTCCGGGCATAGGGCTCAGGGGCCCCAGTCCACCGCGTTGCGGCGCCAGGCCCCTTGGGAGGGGCCCCTCGGAGGCTGACCTAGGGTGAGGTTTAGCCCCTAGGATGCCGGCAGGCCCTATTCGCCAGCCGTGTGGAGACTGGAGTGGCGGACCGAGGTGAGGGCACTGGTGAGCGGGAGCGTGGGCCCGGGTGTTTTGGCGCGGGGGGCCTTTGAAGGTCGCCGTGTCTTGGAGGGCCCTGCCCGTGCTCCCGCCCTGAATGAACGGCACCACCCCAAGCCCCCGGGTGGCGGCTGGGTGGCAGGGTGAGTCCAGTGCTGAGGCTCGGGGGTCCCCAATCCCCAGCGTTGCGGCGCCAGATCCCTTGGGAGGGGCCCCTCGGGGGTCGATCTAGGGTTGCGGTTAGCCCCCAGGAGGCCGGTGGACCCGATCAGCGGCTGTGCGGCACGCGGAGGGTTGGGCCGAGGTGAGGGCGCTGGCGAGACTGAGCATGAGCCCAAGCGTTTTAGTGCGGGGGCCCTTCGAAGGTCAGTGGGGGCTCAGAGGGACCTGCCCGTTCTCCCGCTCTGAATGACCGGCGGGGCACCTAGAGGCTCCGGTGCCTGAAGGGCAGCAGGGTGAGACCGGCACTTGGGTTGGGGTCCCCATTCCCGGCGTTGTGGCGCCAGGCCACTTGGGAAGGGCCCCTCCGTGGCCGAACTACAGTTAGGGTTAGCCCCCAGGAGGCCAGCAGGCCCGATACACCGCCTGTGCGTCGAGCGGAGCGTTGGGCCGAGGTGAGGGTGCTGGTGAACATGAGCCCGGGCCCAAGCGTTTGGGTTCGGGGCGCCTTCGAAGGTCGGCGGGGGTTCGAAGGGCCCTGCCCTTTCTCCCACCCTGAATGAATGGCGGCGCCCCTAGCGGCACGTGTGGGGCAGGGCGGCAGGGTGCATCCAGCGCTGGGGCTTGGGGGTTCCCAATCCCCGGCGTTGCGGCGCCAGGCCCCTTAGGAAGCGACCCTCGGGGCCGTCCTAGGGTTAGGGTTAGCGCCCAGGAGGCCGGCAGGCCCGATCCGCCGGCTGTGCGAGGAGTGGAGATGCAGGCCGAGTTGAGGGCGATGGCGAGCGGGAGCTGGGCCCCAGCGTTTTGGCGTCCTGGGCCTTTGAATGTTGCCATGGCTCGGAGGGCCCTGCCCTTTCTCCTGCCCTGAAGAACCAGCAAGGCCCCTAGCGGCTCCGTTGGCAGTGGGGCGGCAGGGTGAATCCCAGGCTGCGGCTCGGGGATCCCCAATCCCCGGCGTTGTGGTGCCAGGCCCCTTGGGAGGGGCTCCTCGTGGGCCGACCCAGGGTTAGAGTTAGCCCCCATAAGGCCGGCAGGCCAGATCCTCTGGCTGGGCGGTGAGAGGTGGGCGGGCCGAGGTAAAGGCGCTGGGGTGCGGGATTGTGGGCCCCTGCATTTTGGGGTGGGAGGCTTCAAATGTCGCCGGTTTCTCCAGGGCCCTGTCAGTTCTCCCGCCCTGAATGACCGGCGGCGCCCCTCGCGGCCCGGGTGGCAGCGTTGTGGGAGGGTGAGTCTGGCTTTGGGGCTTGGGGTTCCAGATCCCTGGCGTAGTGGCACCAAAACCCTTGGGAGGGGCCCCTGGGGGGCCGACCTAGGGTTAGGGTTAGCCCCCAGGAGACCGTCAGGCCCAACCACACACTGTGCGGCGAGCTGAGGTGCGGCCCGAGGTGAAGGCGCTGGGGAGCGGGAGCGTGGGCACCAGCGTTTTGGCACGGGGAGCCTTTGAAGGTCACCGGGGACTCAGAAGGCCCTGCCCTTCTCTCGCCCTCTATGACCCGCGGCGCCCCTAGCGGCCCAGGTGGGGACAGTGCGGCAGGGTGAGTCCGGCTCTGGGGCTCTGAGTTACCAATCCCCAGCATTGCAGAGCCAGGCCGCTTGGGATGTCCCCTCAGGGCCGACCTAGGGTTTTGGTTAGCTGCCAGGAGCCCGGCAGGCCCTATCCACCGGCTCTGAAGCAAGCGGTGGGGTGGGCCTAGGTGAGGGCGCTGGCGAGCAGGATCCTGGGAGCCAACGTTTTTGCGCGGGGAGCCTTCAAAGGTCAGCGTGGGCTCGGAGGGCCCTGCCCGATCTCTTGCCCTGATTGACCGGCGGGGCCTCTAGCGGCTCGGGTGGCTGAAGGGCAGCAGGGTGAGTGCGGCACATGAGGTCGGGGTCCCCATCCCCAGCGTTGCGACGCCAGGCCCCTTGGGAAGTGCCCCTCGGTGGCCGACCTATGGTTAGGGTTAGCCTCCAGGAGCCCCGCAGGCCCGATACACCACCTGTGCGTCGAGCGGAGAGTTGGGCCGAGGTGAGGGTGCTGGTGAACATGAGCCTGGGCCCAAGCGTTTTGGTTCGGTGCGCCTTCCAAGGTCGGCAGGGGTTCGGAGGGCCCTGCCAGTTCTCCCACCCTGAATGAATGGCGGCGCCCCTAGCGGCCTGTGTGGGTTGGGGTGGCAGCGTGCATCCGGCGCTGGGGCTTGGGGGTCCCCAATCCCTGGCGTTGCGGCGCCAGGCCCCTTAGGAAGGGACCTTCAGGGGCTGTCCTAGGGTTAGGGTGAGCTCCCAGGAGGCCGGCAGGCCCGAGTCGCTGGCTCTGCGAAGAGCGGAGGTGCGGGCCGAGTTGAGGGTGATGCAGAGCGGGAGCGTGGTCCCCAGCGTTTTGGCGCCCTGGGCCTTCGACTGTTGCCATGGCTCAAAGGGCCCTGCCCGTTCTCCTGCCCTGAAGAACCTACGGTGCCCTTAGCAGCTCCCTTGGCGGTGGAGTGGCAGGGTGAGTCCATGCTGCGGCTCGTGGATCCCCAATCCCCAGCGTTGTGGGGCCAGGCCTCTTGGGAGGGGCTCCTCGTGGGCGGACCTAGGTTTAGAGTTAGCACCCAGGAGGCCAGCAGGCCCAATCCTCTGGCTGGGCGGCGAGAGGTGGGCGGCCCGAGGTAAAGGCGCTGGCGATCGGGAGCGTGGGCCCCTGCATTTTGGCGCAGGAGGCTTCAAATATCGCCGGTTTCTCCAGGGCCCTGTCCCTTCTCCCGCCCTGAATGACGGGCGGCGCCACTAGCGTCCCGGGTGGCGACGTGGCGGCAGGGTGAGTCTGGCTCTGGGTCTTGGGGTCCCTGATCCCCAGTGTAGCGGCACCAGGACCCTTGGGAGGGGCCCCTGGGTGGCTGACCTAGGGTTAGGGTTAGCCCCCAGGAGGCCGGCAGGTGGGATCCGGCCACTGTCCGGGGAGCGGAGGGCGGGGCCGAGGTGAGGGCGTTGGGGAGCGGGAGCGTGGGCACCAGCGTTTTGGCACGGGGAGCCTTGGAAGGCCACCGGGGGCTCGGAAGGCCCTGCCCCTTCTCTCGCCCTGAATGACCCGCAGTGCTCCTAGCGGCCTGGGTGGCGGCGTTGCGGTAAGGTGAGTGTGGCTCTGGGGCTTGAGGTTCCCGATCCCCGGCGAAGCGGCACCAGGACCCTTGGGAGGGGCCCCTGGGTGGCCGACCTAGGGTTAGGGTTAGCACCCGGGAGGCCGGCAGGCGGGATCCGCCCGCTGTGCGTGGAGCGGAGGGGCGGGCCGAGGTGAGGGCGCTGGCGAGCAAGAGCCTGGGCCCAAGCGTTTTGGCACCGGGGGCCTTCGAATGTCTCCGGGGACTCGGCGGGCCCTGCCCATTCTCCTCCCTGAATGACCGGCGGCGCCCCTAGCAGCCCAGGTGGCGGCGGGGCGGCATGTAAGTCCGGGCATAGGGCTCGGGGGCCCCAGTCCACCGCGTTGCGGCGCCAGGCCCCTTGGGAGGGGCCCCTCGGAGGCTGACCTAGGGTGAGGTTTAGCCCCTAGGATGCCGGCAGGCCCTATTCGCCAGCCGTGTGGAGACTGGAGTGGCGGACCGAGGTGAGGGCACTGGTGAGCGGGAGCGTGGGCCCGGGTGTTTTGGCGCGGGGGGCCTTTGAAGGTCGCCGTGTCTTGGAGGGCCCTGCCCGTGCTCCCGCCCTGAATGAACGGCACCACCCCAAGCCCCCGGGTGGCGGCTGGGTGGCAGGGTGAGTCCAGTGCTGAGGCTCGGGGGTCCCCAATCCCCAGCGTTGCGGCGCCAGATCCCTTGGGAGGGGCCCCTCGGGGGTCGATCTAGGGTTGCGGTTAGCCCCCAGGAGGCCGGTGGACCCGATCAGCGGCTGTGCGGCACGCGGAGGGTTGGGCCGAGGTGAGGGCGCTGGCGAGACTGACCATGAGCCCAAGCGTTTTAGTGCGGGGGCCCTTCGAAGGTCAGTGGGGGCTCAGAGGGACCTGCCCGTTCTCCCGCTCTGAATGACCGGCGGGGCCCCTAGAGGCTCCGGTGCCTGAAGGGCAGCAGGGTGAGACCGGCACTTGGGTTGGGGTCCCCATTCCCGGCGTTGTGGCGCCAGGCCACTTGGGAAGGGCCCCTCCGTGGCCGAACTACAGTTAGGGTTAGCCCCCAGGAGGCCAGCAGGCCCGATACACCGCCTGTGCGTCGAGCGGAGCGTTGGGCCGAGGTGAGGGTGCTGGTGAACATGAGCCCGGGCCCAAGCGTTTGGGTTCGGGGCGCCTTCGAAGGTCGGCGGGGGTTCGAAGGGCCCTGCCCTTTCTCCCACCCTGAATGAATGGCGGCGCCCCTAGCGGCACGTGTGGGGCAGGGCGGCAGGGTGCATCCAGCGCTGGGGCTTGGGGGTTCCCAATCCCCGGCGTTGCGGCGCCAGGCCCCTTAGGAAGCGACCCTCGGGGCCGTCCTAGGGTTAGGGTTAGCGCCCAGGAGGCCGGCAGGCCCGATCCGCCGGCTGTGCGAGGAGTGGAGATGCAGGCCGAGTTGAGGGCGATGGCGAGCGGGAGCTGGGCCCCAGCGTTTTGGCGTCCTGGGCCTTTGAATGTTGCCATGGCTCGGAGGGCCCTGCCCTTTCTCCTGCCCTGAAGAACCAGCAAGGCCCCTAGCGGCTCCGTTGGCAGTGGGGCGGCAGGGTGAATCCCAGGCTGCGGCTCGGGGATCCCCAATCCCCGGCGTTGTGGTGCCAGGCCCCTTGGGACGGGCTCCTCGTGGGCCGACCCAGGGTTAGAGTTAGCCCCCATAAGGCCGGCAGGCCAGATCCTCTGGCTGGGCGGTGAGAGGTGGGCGGGCCGAGGTAAAGGCGCTGGGGTGCGGGATTGTGGGCCCCTGCATTTTGGGGTGGGAGGCTTCAAATGTCGCCGGTTTCTCCAGGGCCCTGTCAGTTCTCCCGCCCTGAATGACCGGCGGCGCCCCTCGCGGCCCGGGTGGCAGCGTTGTGGGAGGGTGAGTCTGGCTTTGGGGCTTGGGGTTCCAGATCCCTGGCGTAGTGGCACCAAAACCCTTGGGAGGGGCCCCTGGGGGGCCGACCTAGGGTTAGGGTTAGCCCCCAGGAGACCGTCAGGCCCAACCACACACTGTGCGGCGAGCTGAGGTGCGGCCCGAGGTGAAGGCGCTGGGGAGCGGGAACGTGGGCACCAGCGTTTTGGCACGGGGAGCCTTTGAAGGTCACCGGGGACTCAGAAGGCCCTGCCCTTCTCTCGCCCTCTATGACCCGCGGCGCCCCTAGCGGCCCAGGTGGGGACAGTGCGGCAGGGTGAGTCCGGCTCTGGGGCTCTGAGTTACCAATCCCCAGCATTGCAGAGCCAGGCCGCTTGGGATGTCCCCTCAGGGCCGACCTAGGGTTTTGGTTAGCTGCCAGGAGCCCGGCAGGCCCTATCCACCGGCTCTGAAGCAAGCGGTGGGGTGGGCCTAGGTGAGGGCGCTGGCGAGCAGGATCCTGGGAGCCAACGTTTTTGCGCGGGGAGCCTTCAAAGGTCAGCGTGGGCTCGGAGGGCCCTGCCCGATCTCTTGCCCTGATTGACCGGCGGGGCCTCTAGCGGCTCGGGTGGCTGAAGGGCAGCAGGGTGAGTGCGGCACATGAGGTCGGGGTCCCCATCCCCAGCGTTGCGACGCCAGGCCCCTTGGGAAGTGCCCCTCGGTGGCCGACCTATGGTTAGGGTTAGCCTCCAGGAGCCCCGCAGGCCCGATACACCACCTGTGCGTCGAGCGGAGAGTTGGGCCGAGGTGAGGGTGCTGGTGAACATGAGCCTGGGCCCAAGCGTTTTGGTTCGGTGCGCCTTCCAAGGTCGGCAGGGGTTCGGAGGGCCCTGCCAGTTCTCCCACCCTGAATGAATGGCGGCGCCCCTAGCGGCCTGTGTGGGTTGGGGTGGCAGCGTGCATCCGGCGCTGGGGCTTGGGGGTCCCCAATCCCTGGCGTTGCGGCGCCAGGCCCCTTAGGAAGGGACCTTCAGGGGCTGTCCTAGGGTTAGGGTGAGCTCCCAGGAGGCCGGCAGGCCCGAGTCGCTGGCTCTGCGAAGAGCGGAGGTGCGGGCCGAGTTGAGGGTGATGCAGAGCGGGAGCGTGGTCCCCAGCGTTTTGGCGCCCTGGGCCTTCGACTGTTGCCATGGCTCAAAGGGCCCTGCCCGTTCTCCTGCCCTGAAGAACCTACGGTGCCCTTAGCAGCTCCCTTGGCGGTGGAGTGGCAGGGTGAGTCCATGCTGCGGCTCGTGGATCCCCAATCCCCAGCGTTGTGGGGCCAGGCCTCTTGGGAGGGGCTCCTCGTGGGCGGACCTAGGTTTAGAGTTAGCACCCAGGAGGCCAGCAGGCCCAATCCTCTGGCTGGGCGGCGAGAGGTGGGCGGCCCGAGGTAAAGGCGCTGGCGATCGGGAGCGTGGGCCCCTGCATTTTGGCGCAGGAGGCTTCAAATATCGCCGGTTTCTCCAGGGCCCTGTCCCTTCTCCCGCCCTGAATGACGGGCGGCGCCACTAGCGTCCCGGGTGGCGACGTGGCGGCAGGGTGAGTCTGGCTCTGGGTCTTGGGGTCCCTGATCCCCAGTGTAGCGGCACCAGGACCCTTGGGAGGGGCCCCTGGGTGGCTGACCTAGGGTTAGGGTTAGCCCCCAGGAGGCCGGCAGGTGGGATCCGGCCACTGTCCGGGGAGCGGAGGGCGGGGCCGAGGTGAGGGCGTTGGGGAGCGGGAGCGTGGGCACCAGCGTTTTGGCACGGGGAGCCTTGGAAGGCCACCGGGGGCTCGGAAGGCCCTGCCCCTTCTCTCGCCCTGAATGACCCGCAGTGCTCCTAGCGGCCTGGGTGGCGGCGTTGCGGTAGGGTGAGTGTGGCTCTGGGGCTTGAGGTTCCCGATCCCCGGCGAAGCGGCACCAGGACCCTTGGGAGGGGCCCCTGGGTGGCCGACCTAGGGTTAGGGTTAGCACCCGGGAGGCCGGCAGGCGGGATCCGCCCGCTGTGCGTGGAGCGGAGGGGCGGGCCGAGGTGAGGGCGCTGGCGAGCAAGAGCCTGGGCCCAAGCGTTTTGGCACCGGGGGCCTTCGAATGTCTCCGGGGACTCGGCGGGCCCTGCCCATTCTCCTCCCTGAATGACCGGCGGCGCCCCTAGCAGCCCAGGTGGCGGCGGGGCGGCATGTAAGTCCGGGCATAGGGCTCGGGGGCCCCAGTCCACCGCGTTGCGGCGCCAGGCCCCTTGGGAGGGGCCCCTCGGAGGCTGACCTAGGGTGAGGTTTAGCCCCTAGGATGCCGGCAGGCCCTATTCGCCAGCCGTGTGGAGACTGGAGTGGCGGACCGAGGTGAGGGCACTGGTGAGCGGGAGCGTGGGCCCGGGTGTTTTGGCGCGGGGGGCCTTTGAAGGTCGCCGTGTCTTGGAGGGCCCTGCCCGTGCTCCCGCCCTGAATGAACGGCACCACCCCAAGCCCCCGGGTGGCGGCTGGGTGGCAGGGTGAGTCCAGTGCTGAGGCTCGGGGGTCCCCAATCCCCAGCGTTGCGGCGCCAGATCCCTTGGGAGGGGCCCCTCGGGGGTCGATCTAGGGTTGCGGTTAGCCCCCAGGAGGCCGGTGGACCCGATCAGCGGCTGTGCGGCACGCGGAGGGTTGGGCCGAGGTGAGGGCGCTGGCGAGACTGAGCATGAGCCCAAGCGTTTTAGTGCGGGGGCCCTTCGAAGGTCAGTGGGGGCTCGGAGGGACCTGCCCGTTCTCCCGCTCTGAATGACCGGCGGGGCCCCTAGAGGCTCCGGTGCCTGAAGGGCAGCAGGGTGAGACCGGCACTTGGGTTGGGGTCCCCATTCCCGGCGTTGTGGCGCCAGGCCACTTGGGAAGGGCCCCTCCGTGGCCGAACTACAGTTAGGGTTAGCCCCCAGGAGGCCAGCAGGCCCGATACACCGCCTGTGCGTCGAGCGGAGCGTTGGGCCGAGGTGAGGGTGCTGGTGAACATGAGCCCGGGCCCAAGCGTTTGGGTTCGGGGCGCCTTCGAAGGTCGGCGGGGGTTCGAAGGGCCCTGCCCTTTCTCCCACCCTGAATGAATGGCGGCGCCCCTAGCGGCACGTGTGGGGCAGGGCGGCAGGGTGCATCCAGCGCTGGGGCTTGGGGGTTCCCAATCCCCGGCGTTGCGGCGCCAGGCCCCTTAGGAAGCGACCCTCGGGGCCGTCCTAGGGTTAGGGTTAGCGCCCAGGAGGCCGGCAGGCCCGATCCGCCGGCTGTGCGAGGAGTGGAGATGCAGGCCGAGTTGAGGGCGATGGCGAGCGGGAGCTGGGCCCCAGCGTTTTGGCGTCCTGGGCCTTTGAATGTTGCCATGGCTCGGAGGGCCCTGCCCTTTCTCCTGCCCTGAAGAACCAGCAAGGCCCCTAGCGGCTCCGTTGGCAGTGGGGCGGCAGGGTGAATCCCAGGCTGCGGCTCGGGGATCCCCAATCCCCGGCGTTGTGGTGCCAGGCCCCTTGGGAGGGGCTCCTCGTGGGCCGACCCAGGGTTAGAGTTAGCCCCCATAAGGCCGGCAGGCCAGATCCTCTGGCTGGGCGGTGAGAGGTGGGCGGGCCGAGGTAAAGGCGCTGGGGTGCGGGATTGTGGGCCCCTGCATTTTGGGGTGGGAGGCTTCAAATGTCGCCGGTTTCTCCAGGGCCCTGTCAGTTCTCCCGCCCTGAATGACCGGCGGCGCCCCTCGCGGCCCGGGTGGCAGCGTTGTGGGAGGGTGAGTCTGGCTTTGGGGCTTGGGGTTCCAGATCCCTGGCGTAGTGGCACCAAAACCCTTGGGAGGGGCCCCTGGGGGGCCGACCTAGGGTTAGGGTTAGCCCCCAGGAGACCGTCAGGCCCAACCACACACTGTGCGGCGAGCTGAGGTGCGGCCCGAGGTGAAGGCGCTGGGGAGCGGGAGCGTGGGCACCAGCGTTTTGGCACGGGGAGCCTTTGAAGGTCACCGGGGACTCAGAAGGCCCTGCCCTTCTCTCGCCCTCTATGACCCGCGGCGCCCCTAGCGGCCCAGGTGGGGACAGTGCGGCAGGGTGAGTCCGGCTCTGGGGCTCTGAGTTACCAATCCCCAGCATTGCAGAGCCAGGCCGCTTGGGATGTCCCCTCAGGGCTGACCTAGGGTTTTGGTTAGCTGCCAGGAGCCCGGCAGGCCCTATCCACCGGCTCTGAAGCAAGCGGTGGGGTGGGCCTAGGTGAGGGCGCTGGCGAGCAGGATCCTGGGAGCCAACGTTTTTGCGCGGGGAGCCTTCAAAGGTCAGCGTGGGCTCGGAGGGCCCTGCCCGATCTCTTGCCCTGATTGACCGGCGGGGCCTCTAGCGGCTCGGGTGGCTGAAGGGCAGCAGGGTGAGTGCGGCACATGAGCTCGGGGTCCCCATCCCCAGCGTTGCGACGCCAGGCCCCTTGGGAAGTGCCCCTCGGTGGCCGACCTATGGTTAGGGTTAGCCTCCAGGAGCCCCGCAGGCCCGATACACCACCTGTGCGTCGAGCGGAGAGTTGGGCCGAGGTGAGGGTGCTGGTGAACATGAGCCTGGGCCCAAGCGTTTTGGTTCGGTGCGCCTTCCAAGGTCGGCAGGGGTTCGGAGGGCCCTGCCAGTTCTCCCACCCTGAATGAATGGCGGCGCCCCTAGCGGCCTGTGTGGGTTGGGGTGGCAGCGTGCATCCGGCGCTGGGGCTTGGGGGCCCCCAATCCCTGGCGTTGCAGCGCCAGGCCCCTTAGGAAGGGACCTTCAGGGGCTGTCCTAGGGTTAGGGTGAGCTCCCAGGAGGCCGGCAGGCCCGAGTCGCTGGCTCTGCGAAGAGCAGAGGTGCGGGCCGAGTTGAGGGTGATGCAGAGCGGGAGCGTGGTCCCCAGCGTTTTGGCGCCCTGGGCCTTCGACTGTTGCCATGGCTCAAAGGGCCCTGCCCGTTCTCCTGCCCTGAAGAACCTACGGTGCCCTTAGCAGCTCCCTTGGCGGTGGAGTGGCAGGGTGAGTCCATGCTGCGGCTCGTGGATCCCCAATCCCCAGCGTTGTGGGGCCAGGCCTCTTGGGAGGGGCTCCTCGTGGGCGGACCTAGGTTTAGAGTTAGCACCCAGGAGGCCAGCAGGCCCAATCCTCTGGCTGGGCGGCGAGAGGTGGGCGGCCCGAGGTAAAGGCGCTGGCGATCGGGAGCGTGGGCCCCTGCATTTTGGCGCAGGAGGCTTCAAATATCGCCGGTTTCTCCAGGGCCCTGTCCCTTCTCCCGCCCTGAATGACGGGTGGCGCCACTAGCGTCCCGGGTGGCGACGTGGCGGCAGGGTGAGTCTGGCTCTGGGTCTTGGGGTCCCTGATCCCCAGTGTAGCGGCACCAGGACCCTTGGGAGGGGCCCCTGGGTGGCTGACCTAGGGTTAGGGTTAGCCCCCAGGAGGCCGGCAGGTGGGATCCGGCCACTGTCCCGGGAGCGGAGGGCGGGGCCGAGGTGAGGGCGTTGGGGAGCGGGAGCGTGGGCACCAGCGTTTTGGCACGGGGAGCCTTGGAAGGCCACCGGGGGCTCGGAAGGCCCTGCCCCTTCTCTCGCCCTGAATGACCCGCAGTGCTCCTAGCAGCCTGGGTGGCGGCGTTGCGGTAGGGTGAGTGTGGCTCTGGGGCTTGAGGTTCCCGATCCCCGGCGAAGCGGCACCAGGACCCTTGGGAGGGGCCCCTGGGTGGCCGACCTAGGGTTAGGGTTAGCACCCGGGAGGCCGGCAGGCGGGATCCGCCCGCTGTGCGTGGAGCGGAGGGGCGGGCCGAGGTGAGGGCGCTGGCGAGCAAGAGCCTGGGCCCAAGCGTTTTGGCACCGGGGGCCTTCGAATGTCTCCGGGGACTCGGCGGGCCCTGCCCATTCTCCTCCCTGAATGACCGGCGGCGCCCCTAGCAGCCCAGGTGGCGGCGGGGCGGCATGTAAGTCCGGGCATAGGGCTCGGGGGCCCCAGTCCACCGCGTTGCGGCGCCAGGCCCCTTGGGAGGGGCCCCTCGGAGGCTGACCTAGGGTGAGGTTTAGCCCCTAGGATGCCGGCAGGCCCTATTCGCCAGCCGTGTGGAGACTGGAGTGGCGGACCGAGGTGAGGGCACTGGTGAGCGGGAGCGTGGGCCCGGGTGTTTTGGCGCGGGGGGCCTTTGAAGGTCGCCGTGTCTTGGAGGGCCCTGCCCGTGCTCCCGCCCTGAATGAACGGCACCACCCCAAGCCCCCGGGTGGCGGCTGGGTGGCAGGGTGAGTCCAGTGCTGAGGCTCGGGGGTCCCCAATCCCCAGCGTTGCGGCGCCAGATCCCTTGGGAGGGGCCCCTCGGGGGTCGATCTAGGGTTGCGGTTAGCCCCCAGGAGGCCGGTGGACCCGATCAGCGGCTGTGCGGCACGCGGAGGGTTGGGCCGAGGTGAGGGCGCTGGCGAGACTGAGCATGAGCCCAAGCGTTTTAGTGCGGGGGCCCTTCGAAGGTCAGTGGGGGCTCGGAGGGACCTGCCCGTTCTCCCGCTCTGAATGACCGGCGGGGCCCCTAGAGGCTCTGGTGCCTGAAGGGCAGCAGGGTGAGACCGGCACTTGGGTTGGGGTCCCCATTCCCGGCGTTGTGGCGCCAGGCCACTTGGGAAGGGCCCCTCCGTGGCCGAACTACAGTTAGGGTTAGCCCCCAGGAGGCCAGCAGGCCCGATACACCGCCTGTGCGTCGAGCGGAGCGTTGGGCCGAGGTGAGGGTGCTGGTGAACATGAGCCCGGGCCCAAGCGTTTGGGTTCGGGGCGCCTTCGAAGGTCGGCGGGGGTTCGAAGGGCCCTGCCCTTTCTCCCACCCTGAATGAATGGCGGCGCCCCTAGCGGCACGTGTGGGGCAGGGCGGCAGGGTGCATCCAGCGCTGGGGCTTGGGGGTTCCCAATCCCCGGCGTTGCGGCGCCAGGCCCCTTAGGAAGCGACCCTCGGGGCCGTCCTAGGGTTAGGGTTAGCGCCCAGGAGGCCGGCAGGCCCGATCCGCCGGCTGTGCGAGGAGTGGAGATGCAGGCCGAGTTGAGGGCGATGGCGAGCGGGAGCTGGGCCCCAGCGTTTTGGCGTCCTGGGCCTTTGAATGTTGCCATGGCTCGGAGGGCCCTGCCCTTTCTCCTGCCCTGAAGAACCAGCAAGGCCCCTAGCGGCTCCGTTGGCAGTGGGGCGGCAGGGTGAATCCCAGGCTGCGGCTCGGGGATCCCCAATCCCCGGCGTTGTGGTGCCAGGCCCCTTGGGAGGGGCTCCTCGTGGGCCGACCCAGGGTTAGAGTTAGCCCCCATAAGGCCGGCAGGCCAGATCCTCTGGCTGGGCGGTGAGAGGTGGGCGGGCCGAGGTAAAGGCGCTGGGGTGCGGGATTGTGGGCCCCTGCATTTTGGGGTGGGAGGCTTCAAATGTCGCCGGTTTCTCCAGGGCCCTGTCAGTTCTCCCGCCCTGAATGACCGGCGGCGCCCCTCGCGGCCCGGGTGGCAGCGTTGTGGGAGGGTGAGTCTGGCTTTGGGGCTTGGGGTTCCAGATCCCTGGCGTAGTGGCACCAAAACCCTTGGGAGGGGCCCCTGGGGGGCCGACCTAGGGTTAGGGTTAGCCCCCAGGAGACCGTCAGGCCCAACCACACACTGTGCGGCGAGCTGAGGTGCGGCCCGAGGTGAAGGCGCTGGGGAGCGGGAGCGTGGGCACCAGCGTTTTGGCACGGGGAGCCTTTGAAGGTCACCGGGGACTCAGAAGGCCCTGCCCTTCTCTCGCCCTCTATGACCCGCAGCGCCCCTAGCGGCCCAGGTGGGGACAGTGCGGCAGGGTGAGTCCGGCTCTGGGGCTCTGAGTTACCAATCCCCAGCATTGCAGAGCCAGGCCGCTTGGGATGTCCCCTCAGGGCCGACCTAGGGTTTTGGTTAGCTGCCAGGAGCCCGGCAGGCCCTATCCACCGGCTCTGAAGCAAGCGGTGGGGTGGGCCTAGGTGAGGGCGCTGGCGAGCAGGATCCTGGGAGCCAACGTTTTTGCGCGGGGAGCCTTCAAAGGTCAGCGTGGGCTCGGAGGGCCCTGCCCGATCTCTTGCCCTGATTGACCGGCGGGGCCTCTAGCGGCCTGGGTGGCTGAAGGGCAGCAGGGTGAGTGCGGCACATGAGCTCGGGGTCCCCATCCCCAGCGTTGCGACGCCAGGCCCCTTGGGAAGTGCCCCTCGGTGGCCGACCTATGGTTAGGGTTAGCCTCCAGGAGCCCCGCAGGCCCGATACACCACCTGTGCGTCGAGCGGAGAGTTGGGCCGAGGTGAGGGTGCTGGTGAACATGAGCCTGGGCCCAAGCGTTTTGGTTCGGTGCGCCTTCCAAGGTCGGCAGGGGTTCGGAGGGCCCTGCCAGTTCTCCCACCCTGAATGAATGGCGGCGCCCCTAGCGGCCTGTGTGGGTTGGGGTGGCAGCGTGCATCCGGCGCTGGGGCTTGGGGGCCCCCAATCCCTGGCGTTGCGGCGCCAGGCCCCTTAGGAAGGGACCTTCAGGGGCTGTCCTAGGGTTAGGGTGAGCTCCCAGGAGGCCGGCAGGCCCGAGTCGCTGGCTCTGCGAAGAGCGGAGGTGCGGGCCGAGTTGAGGGTGATGCAGAGCGGGAGCGTGGTCCCCAGCGTTTTGGCGCCCTGGGCCTTCGACTGTTGCCATGGCTCAAAGGGCCCTGCCCGTTCTCCTGCCCTGAAGAACCTACGGTGCCCTTAGCAGCTCCCTTGGCGGTGGAGTGGCAGGGTGAGTCCATGCTGCGGCTCGTGGATCCCCAATCCCCAGCGTTGTGGGGCCAGGCCTCTTGGGAGGGGCTCCTCGTGGGCGGACCTAGGTTTAGAGTTAGCACCCAGGAGGCCAGCAGGCCCAATCCTCTGGCTGGGCGGCAAGAGGTGGGCGGCCCGAGGTAAAGGCGCTGGCGATCGGGAGCGTGGGCCCCTGCATTTTGGCGCAGGAGGCTTCAAATATCGCCGGTTTCTCCAGGGCCCTGTCCCTTCTCCCGCCCTGAATGACGGGCGGCGCCACTAGCGTCCCGGGTGGCGACGTGGCGGCAGGGTGAGTCTGGCTCTGGGTCTTGGGGTCCCTGATCCCCAGTGTAGCGGCACCAGGACCCTTGGGAGGGGCCCCTGGGTGGCTGACCTAGGGTTAGGGTTAGCCCCCAGGAGGCCGGCAGGTGGGATCCGGCCACTGTCCGGGGAGCGGAGGGCGGGGCCGAGGTGAGGGCGTTGGGGAGCGGGAGCGTGGGCACCAGCGTTTTGGCACGGGGAGCCTTGGAAGGCCACCGGGGGCTCGGAAGGCCCTGCCCCTTCTCTCGCCCTGAATGACCCGCAGTGCTCCTAGCGGCCTGGGTGGCGGCGTTGCGGTAGGGTGAGTGTGGCTCTGGGGCTTGAGGTTCCCGATCCCCGGCGAAGCGGCACCAGGACCCTTGGGAGGGGCCCCTGGGTGGCCGACCTAGGGTTAGGGTTAGCACCCGGGAGGCCGGCAGGCGGGATCCGCCCGCTGTGCGTGGAGCGGAGGGGTGGGCCGAGGTGAGGGCGCTGGCGAGCAAGAGCCTGGGCCCAAGCGTTTTGGCACCGGGGGCCTTCGAATGTCTCCGGGGACTCGGCGGGCCCTGCCCATTCTCCTCCCTGAATGACCGGCGGCGCCCCTAGCAGCCCAGGTGGCGGCGGGGCGGCATGTAAGTCCGGGCATAGGGCTCGGGGGCCCCAGTCCACCGCGTTGCGGCGCCAGGCCCCTTGGGAGGGGCTCCTCGGAGGCTGACCTAGGGTGAGGTTTAGCCCCTAGGATGCCGGCAGGCCCTATTCGCCAGCCGTGTGGAGACTGGAGTGGCGGACCGAGGTGAGGGCACTGGTGAGCGGGAGCGTGGGCCCGGGTGTTTTGGCGCGGGGGGCCTTTGAAGGTCGCCGTGTCTTGGAGGGCCCTGCCCGTGCTCCCGCCCTGAATGAACGGCACCACCCCAAGCCCCCGGGTGGCGGCTGGGTGGCAGGGTGAGTCCAGTGCTGAGGCTCGGGGGTCCCCAATCCCCAGCGTTGCGGCGCCAGATCCCTTGGGAGGGGCCCCTCGGGGGTCGATCTAGGGTTGCGGTTAGCCCCCAGGAGGCCGGTGGACCCGATCAGCGGCTGTGCGGCACGCGGAGGGTTGGGCCGAGGTGAGGGCGCTGGCGAGACTGAGCATGAGCCCAAGCGTTTTAGTGCGGGGGCCCTTCGAAGGTCAGTGGGGGCTCGGAGGGACCTGCCCGTTCTCCCGCTCTGAATGACCGGCGGGGCCCCTAGAGGCTCCGGTGCCTGAAGGGCAGCAGGGTGAGACCGGCACTTGGGTTGGGGTCCCCATTCCCGGCGTTGTGGCGCCAGGCCACTTGGGAAGGGCCCCTCCGTGGCCGAACTACAGTTAGGGTTAGCCCCCAGGAAGCCAGCAGGCCCGATACACCGCCTGTGCGTCGAGCGGAGCATTGGGCCGAGGTGAGGGTGCTGGTGAACATGAGCCCGGGCCCAAGCGTTTTGGTTCGGGGCGCCTTCGAAGGTCGGCGGGGGTTCGAAGGGCCCTGCCCGTTCTCCCACCCTGAATGAATGGCGGCGCCCCTAGCGGCACGTGTGGGGCAGGGCGGCAGGGTGCATCCAGCGCTGGGGCTTGGGGGTTCCCAATCCCCGGCGTTGCGGCGCCAGGCCCCTTAGGATGCGACCCTCGGGGCCGTCCTAGGGTTAGGGTTAGCGCCCAGGAGGCCGGCAGGCCCGATCCGCCGGCTGTGCGAGGAGTGGAGATGCAGGCCGAGTTGAGGGCGATGGCGAGTGGGAGCTGGGCCCCAGCGTTTTGGCGTCCTGGGCCTTTGAATGTTGCCATGGCTCGGAGGGCCCTGCCCTTTCTCCTGCCCTGAAGAACCAGCAAGGCCCCTAGCGGCTCCGTTGGCAGTGGGGCGGCAGGGTGAATCCCAGGCTGCGGCTCGGGGATCCCCAATCCCCGGCATTGTGGTGCCAGGCCCCTTGGGAGGGGCTCCTCGTGGGCCGACCCAGGGTTAGAGTTAGCCCCCATAAGGCCGGCAGGCCAGATCCTCTGGCTGGGCGGTGAGAGGTGGGCGGGCCGAGGTAAAGGCGCTGGGGTGCGGGATTGTGGGCCCCTGCATTTTGGGGTGGGAGGCTTCAAATGTCGCCGGTTTCTCCAGGGCCCTGTCAGTTCTCCCGCCCTGAATGACCGGTGGCGCCCCTCGCGGCCCGGGTGGCAGCGTTGTGGGAGGGTGAGTCTGGCTTTGGGGCTTGGGGTTCCAGATCCCTGGCGTAGTGGCACCAAAACCCTTGGGAGGGGCCCCTGGGGGGCCGACCTAGGGTTAGGGTTAGCCCCCAGGAGACCGTCAGGCCCAACCACACACTGTGCGGTGAGCTGAGGTGCGGCCCGAGGTGAAGGCGCTGGGGAGCGGGAGCGTGGGCACCCGGGTTTTGGCACGGAGAGCCTTCGAAGGTCGCCAGTGGCTCGGAGGACCCTGTCCATTCTTGTGCCCTGAATGACCAGCGGCGCCCCTTGTGGCTGGAGTGGCAGCAGGGAGGCAGGGTGAGTCTGGCGATGGGGCCTATGGTCCTAGTCTCAGGCTTGGTGGCGCCAGGCCCCTTGGGAGGGGCCCCTCTGGGTCCTGCCTAGCTTTAGGGTTACCCCCAGGAGTCCGGCAGCCTGATCCGCTGGCTGTGCATGGAGCGGAAGGGCAGGCTGACGTGAATGCGCTGGGGAGCGGGAGTGAGGGCCCAAGCGTTTTGGCACGGGGAGCCTTCGAAGGTCACCGGAGGCTCAGAGGGCCCTGCCTATTCTCTCGCCCTGTGAGGACGTTGCCCCTAGTGGGCCGGGTCATGGCGGGGCGGCAGGGTGAGTCTGGAGCTAGGGCTCGTGGGTCCCCAATCCCCAGCGTGGCATCGCCAGGCACTTGGGAGTGGTACCTTGGGGGCCTACCTAGGGTTAGGGTTAGCCCAAAGGAGGCCGGCAGCCCCATTCTGTCGGCTGTGCGGCGAGAGGAGTGGTGGGCAGAGGTGAGGGCGCTGGCGAGCGGGAGCGTGGGCCCAAGCGTTTTGGCGCGGGGGGCCTTCGAAAGTCACCGGGGGCTCAGAGATCCATGCCCCTTCTCCCGCCCTGAATGAGTGGCGGCGCCCCTAGAAGCCCGGGTGGCGGCGGGGCGGCTGGGTGAGTCTGGTGCTCATGCTCGTGTGTCCCCAATCCCCGGCGTGGCGGAGCCAGGACCCTTGGAAAGGGCCCCTCGGGGGCCGACCTAGGTTTAGGGTTAGCCCCCAGGAGCCCAGCAGGCCCTATCCGCCAGCTGTGTGTTCCAGCGGAGGGGCGGGCTGAGGTGAGGGCAATGGTGAGCGGGAGCGTGGGCCCAAGCGTTTTGGCGCAGGGGGCCTTCGAAGGTCACGGGGGGCTTGGAGGGCCCTGCCCCTTCTCCTGCCCCGAAGGACTGGCGGTGCCCCTAGCAGCCCGGGTGGCGACCGGGTGGCAGTGAAAGTCCAGCACTAGGGCTCGATTGTCCCCAATCCCCGGCGTGATGGCGCAAGTCCCCTTGGGAGGGGCTCCTCAGGGGCTGAACTAGGGTTAGGGTTAACCCCCAGGAGACTGGCAGGCCCGATCTGACGGCTGTGTGGCGAGCGGAGGGTGGGTCCCAGGTGAGGGCAATGGTGAGCGGGAGCGTGGGCCCTAGCGTTTTGGCGTGGGTTGCCTTCGAAGGTCGCAGGGGGCACGGAGGGCCCTGCAAGTTCTCCCACTCTGAATGAGGATGGCGACCCTAGTGGGCCGGGTCTCGGCAGGGCAGCAGGGTGAGTCCGGCGCTGGTGCTCGGGGGTCCCCAATCCCCGGCGTGTTGGTGCCAGACCCCTTTGGAGGGGCCCCTCGACAGCCAACCTAGGGTTAGGGTTAGACCCCAGTAGGCTGCCAGGCCCGATCCGCTGGTTGTGCGGCTTGCGGAGGGGCTGGCCGAGGTGAGGGCACTGGTGAGCAGAAGCGTGGGCCGAAGCATTTTGGCACGGGGGGCCTTCAAATGTCACCGGTGGCTCGGAGGGCCCTGCCCATTCTCCCGCCCTGAATGACCGGCGGTGCCCCTAGTGACCCGGGTGGCAGTGGGGGGCATGGTGAGTCCGGTGCTGGGGCTCAGGAGTCCCCTTTCCCCATCGTTGCGGCACCAGGCCCCTTGGGAGGGGCCACTAGGGGGCCGACATAGGTTTAGGGTTAGCCCCCAGAAGGCCCACAGACCCGATCCGCCAGCTGTGCGGCGAGTGGAGGGGAGGGCCGAGGTAAGGGCGCTGGCCAGCGGGAGCATGGGGCCAAGCGTTTTGGTGCGGGGGGCCTTCGAAGGTCGCAGGTTGCTCAGAGGGCCCTGCCTGTTCTCCCTCCCTGAATGAACGGCGGCGCCCCTAGCGGCCCAGGTGGCGGTAGGGCGGGAGGGTGAGTCAGGCGCTTGGGCTCCGGAGTCCCCAATCCCTGGTGTTGCGGCAATAGGAACCTGGGATGGGCCCCTCGGGGGCCCACCAATGGTTAGGGTAACACCCAGGAGGCCTGCAGTCCAGATCCACTGGCTCTACAGCGAGCGGAGGGGTGGACCGAGGTGAGGGCGCAGGCGAGCGGGAGCATGGGCCCAAGCGTTTTGGCACAGGGGGGCCTTCGAATGTCATCAGGGGCTCGGAGGAATCTGCCCGTTCTCCCTCCCTGAATGACCGACGGTGCTCCTAGCGGCCTGGGTGGCGGGGGGGGCGACACGGTGAGTCCGGCGCTGGGGCTCGGGGGTCCCCAATCCCAGGCATTGCGGTGCCAGGCCCCTTCGGAGGGGCACCTCAGGGGACAACCTAGGGTTCTGCGTAGCCCCCAGGAGGAGTGCAGGCCTCATCCGCCGGCTCTGTGGCGAGCGGAGGGGGGGGCCGAGGTGAGGGCGCTGAGGAGCAGGAGCGTGGGCTCAAGCATTTTGGATGGGGGGGCCTTCGAAGTTCGCCACGGGCTCAGAGGGCCCTGCCCGTTCTACCGCCCTGAATGACCAGCGGCACCCCTAGCGGCCCGGGTGGTGATGGGGCGGCAGGGAGACTCTGGCGCTGGGGATTGGGGCTCCCTAATACCCGGCGTTGCAGCCTCAGGCCCCTTGGGACGGGCACCTCGGTGGCAGACCTAGGGTTAGGGTTAGCCCCCAGGAGGCTGGCAGGCTCGTTCCGCCCATGTGCGGTGAATGGAGGTGTGGGTTGAGGTGAGGTAGCTGGCGAGTGGGGGCGTGGGCCAGAGCATTTACGCTTTGGCTTGGGGTGCCTTCGAAGGTCACAGGAGGCTTGCAGGGTCCTGCCCGTTCTGTCGCCCTGAAGGACTGGTGACGCCCCTAGTGCCCCAAGTGGCGGCAGGGCGGCACGGTGCGTCCGGCGGTGGGACTTGGGGGACCCCAATCCCTGGCATGCAGCGCCAGGCCACTTGGGAGGGGCCCTTCGGGGGCGACATGGCATAGGGTTAGCCCCCAGGAAGCCCGCAGGCCCGATCCGCCAGCTCTGCCACGAGAGGACGGGTGGGCCGAGGTTAGGGCGCTGGGAAGCAGGAGCGAGGGAGCCAGAGTTTTTGCACGGGGGGGCCTTTGAAGGTCACAGGGGGATCGGAGGGCCTTGCCCGTTCTCCCTTCTTGAATGAGTGGCAACGCCCGTAGCACCCTGGGTGCTTGCGGGGTGGCAGAGTCCAGCACTGGGGCTCGGGGGTCCCAAATCCCTGGCATTGTGGTGCCAGGCTCCTTGGGAGGGGCCCCTCGGGGGCCGACCTCGGGTTAGGGTTCTTCCCCAGGAGGCTGGCAAGCCCGGCGCTAAGTGGCTCTGGCAATGTAACAAAAATGCCATACGCTTATCTGAAAGAAATAACAGTGTACAGGAACCCTCTTAGCCCTAACATCATCCTTTCTGAATATGGAAGCCAGCCCCAAATTGCTCGTGGAAGTCTGACGAAAGGGCTAAGCACTTTTCTCTGAGTCACCACACTGTACAGGGAAAGACCAATGTACATCATCTTTCACGAGTAGGAAGCATTAATGAAAAGGTTCTGGAATTTCGAGGACTCTGACCCATCCTTATTGGTAATAAACCACCGTGTACAGGAAAACACCTTCAACTCTCATCAGCCTCCTCAATCCTGATTCCGATTCAACTTTGGGTGTGTAGGACTAGGGAAATGTCCACATCTTATTGCTAGGAAAAACGATGTCAGGGTAATGCCCTTCAAGTCACCTCAGCCTTCCTGAAGACGGAAGCAGGAATCAAGGTGGTTATGTTACCATGAGGTAAGGAAGATGAGCATATAAGTGAGAAACAACAGTGGGCAGGACCTCTCTTCCAAGGAACAGAATCTTTGCTTAATGTTGAATCCCTATGGTAAGTGGTTGTGGGCATTTGTGAGGTCAAAATCTTAAGTGTTTTGTAAAACCTCTTGGTCATTCACAGATGAGACTAAGGTAGTTGGGGACTTCTAGGCAGTGATTTGTCCACTGTCGAAAATATGAAAAGATAAAAGAGACAGATGAGGTCTCCTCAGGCATTGTCCTTTATCCTCATCCTCCGTGAGGATGGCCATCTCTGGACAGCTCAATGGCAGGGTCTCATTCACAGTGGGGGCATCTGTTCCTCACAGACATCAGGCAGGGAAATGGATTTGGTTCTCTGTGCCAGCCCAGCCACAGCTGAGTGTCACAGCACCCTCTCGTGGGCTCATAAGAGTTCCGCTGACACCAGGCAGGTCATTGTATTTGATAAACCACTGTGAGAGTTTGCAATTGCCTTCATCTGCAACCTCCTAGAGGCAAATGCAGGTGTCTGGTACCATTTGAATTCATGTGAAGGCATTGTGAGAAAGTGTCCTTTTGCTTAAGAAAAACATGGCTGGGGCTCCTGGCTGGCTCAGCCAGTTAATCATGTGCCTTTGGCTCAGGTTATGATCCCAGGGTTCTGGGATCGAGCCGAGGCTCCCTGCTCAGGAGGAAAGAAGGTAGGGAAATAGCTTAGAACCCACAGAGAATGTGAATGAAGGGGAGTGAAATGGAACTTGGTCTGTGTTTTGCTTTAGGGATTGGAAGTTAGTTTTTTCTCAATTCTGATTGTTCTTGAGACAGAAAAGCTGTATTGGTTTTTTTTTTACCTTTAATTTTTTTCTAATAACAATTTTTTATTATGATATGTTAGTCACTATACAGTATTTCCTTAGTTTTTGATGTAGTGTTCCGTGATTCATTATTTGCATATAACACCCAGTGCTCCATGCAATATGTACCTTCCTTAATACCCATCACTGGCCCATCCCAATCCCCCACCCCTCTCCCCTCTGAAGCCCTCAGTTTGTTTCCCAGAGTCCATAGTCTCTCGTGGTTCATTCCCCCTTCTGTTTATGGTCCATTGTCTAAAGGGACAGACAGTGGAAGTTCACCAAATATAAGATCGAAATTTCATTGTTCATTATAGATGCCGCTAAGTAGTTCCCAGACATTTCATTCTACTGTAGTAATTCATTATACCTGTGCAGGTGCACGTGGAAGATAAATGATGAATGTATACTGGTAATAAAACACGCCCCTCAGTAGTAGAATAATAGAGGATGCACATGTGTAAAATTATTCGACTACAGCGTCCATGCTTTCCCTTTGGTTCCTTATTACTATGAATTTGGACAATTTTTGTTCTCTAGGCTTAAACCTCATTGTCAGTATTCAGAGTTTTTCAATGCTGATCTTCTCCTGTATAAATTACCAAAAACCTAAAATATGTATAAACTTTAAAAAATGCTATATTGAAAATTATAGCAGGGAAGTTCCATTTTGTGAATATTGTGTCAATGGATCTCTATTTTGACATCAGTGTTCATTAGAAATGATGACATTTCATGTGAGTATAAATATCAATGTGAAAAAGAAAAGGTAGGAAGAACCTTGAATGTTTAAGTAATTGCTGAAATGACAGGTGTGTGTGTGTGTGTGTGTGTGTGTGTGTGTGTGTAATTGATTTTCAGTGAATGGTTCAGCTTCTTGTAGGGCCTCCGAGAGAGCCCAGGTGAACCTTTCAATTAGTTGGTATCTGTTCTCAGAACATGGGAATCTCTTAGTCCAAACAGGCAAGCTTTGAGGTCTTGAAGAGTTTCAGTCCTCAGCGATGGTGTTGCAGACCCTTGTGTGCAAACCCTAGGGTATGCTCAGAGCCCTCATTAGCAGGTACCAACTTGTGAGGATTTCAGACAGCATTTCCCAAAGAAGTACCTCTTGAGTCTCTGTCCTTGTCAGTTCCCTACACGTCCTTACACTAGTTATGTGATCAGTGTGTTTCAGGATAATCCCCACATGTGATTTTTGCTATTTCCTACTAGTCCTATCTGTTTCTCATCTTGTTCTTTTATGGTAGGGGTTGGGAAGCAACCTGTGTGGTGTAGGAAGGGGTGTGGAAGTTGTCTGCCTTCAGAGGACCGAATGATGCCTAGAAATTGTACTGTAGTTTGAGGTCAATTGTCCATCCTCTGAGTGTCAGGAATTCCATCACTTTACTTTGATGCTAGTCTGTTCTTCAAGCTGTCCTCAGAAATAAGGACGTCATCCATCTAGGGAATACTGGTTTGTGTGTATGTTTTCATTTTAGGAAAGTCCTTGCTGTTCCTGAAAATAATACTGTAGAGCACCCTTTCCTGTTCTTATTGGCCATCAGTCAATCTTTTGTGAAGTATTCGTTTGTAAATAGACTTTTTATGGTTGATGAGCAGGAATTCTTTATTGACAAGTCTTTGTCAGTGTGTATATTGCAAATCTTTACTTCCCAGACTGTGGTTCACTTTTTCATTTTCTTATGGTCATAAGATAAGGAGAAATGTCACATTTTTATGAAGTCCCACTGAATTCTTTTAAATGGTTAGTGCACCCTATATCCTACCCCAAGATTGACAGGTTCTGCATTTTCTTTCAGAAACTGTCCAATGGGAAGCTACAATCCATCTCAAATTTATAAATTGCATTTTAATTCTAATAGGGTATTTATAGACAGTTTTGGATTTTCTATGTACACAATCGTATTATCTGTGAATAGTCACAATTATCCCCTCAATTCTTATACTTTTTGTTTCTCTTGCCATAAAACACTTGTAGATTCTCTGATGCCACGTTGAATAGAGCAGCATTGTTTGAAGATTTAATATACCTTTCTCAATATCTAACAGAAAAAGCAGACAAAACATTGGTAACAAATGTGACCTAATTGACATATAGGGAACATTCCATAATAAGTGCAGAATACATTATTTTCAAGTGGTCATAGACTCTTTACCCAAATAGATGATAGGTGGGGCCACGAATCAAGTCTACAAATGTTAAACCCTGAAATTAACTAGATTCTATCCTTAGACCACAGGGGAATTGAGCCACAGTCATAGCGAAAAGAAAACCAGGAAGTCCTTCAAAGTTTAAAATTAAATGGAAGTTTGCTACATATCCTAAAGGTCAGAGAGGGCATCTCAATGGAAATTCTGAACCTTTTCTACATGAGGGCTCACACACAATGGCACTTTCTTTGTGAAGAGCATTATAATAACCTAGACAGGAGTTGAGCCTTAAGTCAGAGTTCTGCCTGCCCCAGCCACACCTGGCAGCCTTGGCCTGTGGTACCCCTCAGCTGTCCTTTCTGGCGGCCCTGAGCTAAGGGGGTCAACATGGCCATATGGAAATGGGAAGCTCCCCACTCATAGTGATGATGGTGCCCCCTCCCCAGCTGCCCATTCTGGTGGCTCTGAGCTAAGGGGGTCAACATGGCCGTATGGAAATTAGAAGCTCCCCACTCTTAGTGATGACGTTGCTATCGTATCATCCTCACCAGTCCAACAATATGATTTCTGAGTGAAATATGACACAAGAGCGATTTCTTGGCCTTCCTTCAGGTTGAAAATCATCTGGTGAGTCATCTATTAGAAATATGGATTCAACATGTGTTCTTTCTTCTGGAAAAGAAATAGACCCAATAGCAATTAGGGCTTCCTGAGCACCTGTTCTTGAGAGACATCATACTGGCTCTTTGTAGCATTCTGCCTCTTAAACTTCTCAACTAGGGTGTAGATATTTTTAGGCACATTTTCAGACGGTTAGAAAGGGACTCAGATGATATGAGTCTCAGAGGATTTTAGTGTCAGAAACCTAAATGGGATCCCCAAATTGACTCCAAATTGCTTGTTGTTCCATACAGGGTACTATTTCCCTCTTATCTCTGGTCTCCTCGATCTGGAAACCTATCAAGTATCAGGATTTTCTTGTCATGTGGACAACTGGAATGAATTCAGCGGGCCTTTTCACGTCTGCCCATGGTGATCATTAAGATCATTATCTCAGTATAGGACCTCTGGGTAAGATACTCAAAGATCCTAAGGAATACAGACAGTATAATATTTTCCTGGTATTAAAGTTACTGAAACCAACTATCTTTTTTAGTAGATTCAGGCTCTGGTATGTTCAGAGGGTACTGTAAAACAAGTCTGAAATAGTATTTAAAAACACTCAGCTCAGCCTCTTCTACAAAGTGAGCCAATGCTTATAAACATGGCTAAAATATTCCAATACCTACGATGACTTCCCAGCCATCCTAGTGTTTATATGGTATGACTGTGACTTGCATTAGTCAACATTTGTAGAGAAAGAACTTAGTGCATCCAGGGGTCACTTCATGTTGAAATTAGTTTGTGACAATGAGCTACTGTGTTTTATTCTGCAGTCCAAGGGAATGGTGCCAGACATCTCTAAGGTGTCTAGCAGTTCTACAATTCTGATTTTAAGTGGTCTGTGTGCTTCAGAGATTTGGGCAGGAGAAGGGCAGGAGTCCAGAGACTGTGAACACTTCTGTTACATGTGCTGACCATGGAGCACGCAGGATTCCGTGGGCATCATTTTGATTTCTTGGTACTCTTGTGAAAGGTGCTTTTGTCTCAAATTCCTCTATTTAGGAGTAATTATAATGATAAAAGGAATTTTTATTGTATATCATCTGTGGGCCCTGATCCTGAGCTCCCAGGGAAGCTATCCTTTAACAATTACCCAGCTCAAAATGACTGGGCAAAACCTCAAAGCATGGGCCTTGTTTCTGCCCCAAGCACATGTTGTACATCTGCTTCGAGAAGAAAACAATAACCAAAAAATGCCAACATAAATATAAGAAAAAATAAAGAACCTCTTTGGCTCCCATAAGATTAAAGACATACTGACATGTACACACTGAAAACATAAGAAAGAGTCTGTCACTTTCTGGAATCTAAGAAGATCCTCATTGTGGTGTGTAACTCTGTACGTAAAACAAAACAGAAAAAAATATATAAGCCTGCCCCAAATGTTCCTTCTCCGGAGCACTCACTTCTTGGTGAAGATTGTGTCTCTGAGGCAGCTGTCCTGACTTGGGTTTGAATAAAGGTCCCTTCCTTTCTCTCTAAAATGTTTTTAAAAGTTCAGTCACGCAGTGTCGACAATAACAGTGTTTTCTATTTAAGTGAGAAATAAATGTTCCACTCTATTTGCATTGGGAATAGACGAATTGAGGGTTTCTTTAGAAGAGTAAGTCTGCTTTCCAGAAAAGGCAAGGACATTGGTCTATTGAGAATGAAGATAATTACTGCTAAACAACAAGTATGTGTTGCCCCTTTGCCCAGAAACCGAAGCAGGTGTGCAGGCTTTAGGTCAGAGGTGCCTTCTTCTCCCCAGCTGACGGCACTTCTCTGCTCTGGCTCCAAGACACCCGAGGTTTTGAACGTCAGCATCGGAGTCAGCAAGGCAGCTTGTCACAGGACGCCAGTGTTCAGAGAAAGCACAGGTATGTTTGGCAAAATGTCCTATCTATGTCAGGGCTGGAGGTAAAACCTCTCATTATCCCAAAACCTCCTGGGCTTTTCTCTTTTCTCTAGTTGAGCCACAAAGTAAAATTGAAGTAGCTGCCAGCATTCTGGGTTTGGTGCAAGAATTACTTAGTTTCCCTGCAGGTAGAACTTTGCAGGGGATCACAATTTCTCTGTCCATTTATTGCTTACAAATGTATTTTGACCATCTGTTTCCTAGGAACCGTCTTTAATTAGAAAGGGAAGGTGAGATTCACTCTGTGCCTGTTTGTAACATCTAATTTGTTCCTTCATCTAACAGTGTTTATTCAATTGGGCCTAAGATATGGTTGAGTGGCCAGCATCTAGATTTAGGTGGTTTTTTTTCATCTGATACAGACTTGGATGATGTCATTTGACAAAGGTGATGTTTCATCATTGATTAGTTTATTCATCAGAAGAGTTAAAATTAGGGTGGAGGGGAAATTGAAAATTATCCAAAGCGGCCTGTTCCTGTTTAAAAGTTGAGCTTGACTTTCTAGTTTTACTAAATGTATTATCTCAATATTTTGAGGTGCCATATTCTCCCTGTAGTTTCTTTGGTGGTGGAGTCAGAAGGAGAGTCTGGGAATTCTTTTGGATAGTGGCATGCTGGTGGCTTCAAGGGCTTGGCGTCAGGAGCCTTGGGGTGAAGTCTGCAACTGCTTGCCTGACCCTGGGTGCATCTCCCAGAGGGTTTGTTTCCTCTTATTAAATTGCCCGCAGATAATGTTCTGCTTAAAGGGGAACCCTCCCATCCTATTGGTGGGAATGCAAAGTGGTGCAGCCAGTCTGGGAAAAGTCTGGGGGTTCCTCAAAAAGTTAAACATTGAACAACCACAGGATCCAGCAATTGCTCTCCTAGGTATTTACCCAAAGGATACAGAAATGCAGATTCGAAGGGGGTCCATGCACCATGATGTTCATGGCAGTAATGTCCGCAGTAGCCAAACTATGGAGAGAATCCCAAAGTCCATGCACTGATGAATGGATAAAGCAGATGTGGGATACATATAAATAATGGAATATGACCCAGCTTCAAAAAGAATGAAATCTTACAATTTGCAAGGATGTGGATGGATCTAGAGTATATTAAGCTAAGCAAAATCAGTGAGGAAAGACAAATATCCTATACTCTCACGCTTCTGGAATTTCAGAAAAAAAACAGATGAACAGAGTGGAAGGGTGATGAGAGAGGCAAACAAGGAAATAGACTCAACCGTGGAGAACAAACTGAGTGTTGCTGCAGGGCAAGGGTGTGGGGGGAAGTGTTAAATGGGTGAGGGGTATTAAGGAGGGCACTTGTGATGAGCACCGGGTACTGTATGCAGGTGAGGAATCACTAAATCCTACTCCTGAAGCAAATATTCCATGGCATGTGAACTAACTGGAATTTAAGTAAAAGAAGAAAGGAAAAAGCGTTCTGCTTCATGAAGAGTGAGGTAAAATTGTAGTGATTTGGGCTGTACTATTCTATAGAGGATAGATGTAAAACACCCTGTTGTAGGATACAATAGAGTCTTATCACATAAGGAGTCCTCAGAAAGCTGCAATGAAATATTCAGATCTCAGAGCATGTTCGTGTTCCACTGATATGTTACAGTTTGCACAGGTAGGAAGGAAGGTGGAGAGAAAAGAAACAGAAGGGGAAAGTAGGTGTGAACCTTTCATTAGTTAGCGTTATAGCTCTCTCATGAAAAACTTGCACCAGTGTGATTTTGGAAGCAGCGGGGGAATCGGGAGCTTTGCAGGAGACAGGGGGGAGTTCCAGGTCTGGGTAAAGCTGACAGGGGTCCCAGAGGAGAGCTGAATGCATTCTGCAGCAGGGTGTGTTCAGGGTGGGCTCCAGGGGTGGCTGTGGGTCTCCTGGGTGAGAGTTGTGACAGGTGAGGGCTGTGTGCAAGTTCCTGGCTGAGGACAAGTGAGGCACAGGCGGAGAGCTGGCAGAGAACCTTCTTCTGAGCCACCAGCTTCACCCAACACACACAGCCTCATCTTCTGTCCCTGTCACTCCAATTCAGACTTCTCCGAAGGTGAGTGAGAACACATCAAGAGCATTCTGAACAGAAGTGAAAGCATGTGCAAAGGCTCTGGGGCAGGAGAATTCCAGGTATGTCCAGGAGCAGCAAGAAGGCCCTGTGGCCACAGGAGACAGCTTAGGACATGAGCTCAGAGAGGTGACAGAGGGTGACAGAAAGCTATTCCAGGGCTATAACCCCATGAGACGCTGTTTCACTGGGCCATCCTGGCTACAGTGTTGAGAACAGATGACAGAGGGTTGAAGATGGCAAGGCAGGTCAATGACGAAGCTTTTCCAGGAACTCAGACACTATGGACCAGACAGGTGGCCTTGGATGGAGTGGTTAGACCTCTTCTGGGTCCATTTTGAAGATGGAGCTCACAGGATTTGCTGATGGGTTAGCTATTAGGAGCAGGAGAAGGGAGGAATTGGGGTAACTCCCAGATGTTGTGTGTTGTCCTGATGAAGGGGAAGGAGAGGGTTTCTCGGGGCGTAGGAGGTAGTCCGTGTTCTGCATGCTGAGGAAGGTGCCTTTCCGGTGGATCTGCTGAGTGTTGTGTCTGGGAGGACCTTTCACATCTACTCCCTCAGCAATGCTGAAGTACAAGTATCCCCCACTTTTTAAACGTTCACAAAGACACTGGGCTTTCATGAAAGAACTGCATTATTACCCAGGTTCAGTAAGAGGAAGAGACCTGAAGAGGATTTCCCTCTTATGAAAAAAGGTGAACCGTGAGAATCGCGTTCAGCATCTGTTTTGGGAAGAAGCACAACAGAGGCAGCGTGCACCCCAACCAGCTCCTTCCTCTGGGAACCGCTCTCCGCATCCAGCCACCAGCACTTTGAATTGTGTCTGTGAGCCTCTGCTGTGCTTTATCTTCATTTATGCTGAGCCTCCATTGGAAACTTGTGTGCTGAGGCCTAAGAAAAGCCAAAGAGAAGGAATTTTGGAGTCTGAGCACACTGTCTAATTGTTCGTGTAAATTAATGGTCATTCCTTCTTGACACCATTTCTGGTGTGCATGGTTTCTCAGAAGCCCTGTACTTTCAAAGAGCAGGGAAACCTATACCCCATGCTGCGTGGTTAGTTTAGTCTCCATGGTGGACAGAACATTTCATGACTGTCGGATTTTCTCACTCAAACATTGAGACTTTGACCGCCTTCACCCGTTTCTACCACCCCATCCCCGAATCTGGCACCTACCAATCTGCTCTCATTATCTATGCGTTCAGTATTTATTTATTCCACGTGGAATGTACATGAGAGCATCTGGTATTGGTCATTCTGTGTCTGAGTTACTTGGCATAAGGCCCCCAAGGTCTGTGTTTCCATGTCTGGTTCTTGTGAATAATGCTGCAGTGAACGTGGGAGTGCATCTGTCTTTTTGAGGCAGCATTTTTGTGTTCTTCAAATCAATTCTCAGTAGAGCCACTACTGGGTCATGGGGTAGTTGCATTAAATTTTTCAGGAACCTCCATATCATTTGTCACAGTGGCTGCACCAATTTCCATTCCCACCAACAGTGCACAGTGTCTCCTCGTCTGCACACCCTTGACCCCACCTGGTGTCTGTCTCTGGCACAATTGCTGTTCCAACAGTTGAGAGAGGATAGCCGATTGTGGGTTTGACTCATGTTTCCCTGACGATGATTAGTGATGTCGAACAACTCCTTCTGTCTGTTGGCATCTGTGTGCCATCTTTGGAAAGTATCTATTCACATATTCCTCCCATTTTTTTAAATAGTTTTTTTGTTTTGATTTGTATGAGTGTTGTGTGTATTTTGGATATTAGCCTCTTCTCACACATATGATTCACAGATAATTTTTTCTTATTGGGTCAGTGGCCTTTTAAGCTTTTGATGGTTTCTTTTGCTGTGTGGAAGATTTCAGTTTGATGTTGTTCCACTTGTTTATTTGTGCTTTTGTTGCCTTTGCATTTGGTGTCCGATCTGAAGACTCTTTGCCAAAACCAATGTCGAGAGACTTAGTACCTGTGTCTTCTTGGAAGTTTATGGATTCAGGTCTTAAGTTCAAATCATTCATCATTAAAAATTTTGTGTGTGGTGTAAGAAAGTGACCCAGTTATATTCTTCTGCATTTAGTGTCCAGTTTGCCTGTTACCGCTCACTGAAGACACAGTCCTTCCCTCATGGCATATCTTCTGCTGCTGTGTCGTAAGTTAGGATCATCTACGTGTGGGTAAGTTTCTGAGCTTTCTCTACTGTTCCACTGACCTGGTGTCTGTGTTTATGCCAGTACCATCCTGTTTTGATGACAACAGCTTTGTAATGTAGCTTGAAATCCAGGTGTGTGTTGACTGCACCTTTCTTTCTTCACGTTGCTTTGGGGTCTTTTGTGATTCCATACAAGTTTGAGGACTGTTTTCTATTTCCTCGAGTAATGCCACTGGAATTCAGACAGGCATTTCATCACATCTGTCGATTGCTTTGGGTATGATGGACATGTTCACATAATTAACTCTTCCAGTTAAGGAGCATGGCGTATGCTACCATTTGTTTGTGTTGCCTTCCAAATCTTTGACCCATACATTCTGCCCCCCTGGACATACATATTTTTCATTTCTTTTCTGCCATGTGTTGAGTGTACTATGTCTTTCTCATTCTTGGTTACTTTTATTTCTAGATTTTTTGATGCAATTGTAAATGGCATTGTTTTTTTAATTTCTCTTGGCGAAAGTGTGTCATCAGTATACAGAAATGCAAGAAGTTGGGTCATCTGGGTGGCTCCATATGTGAAGCGTCTGCCTTCAGCTCAGGTCATGATCCCAGAGTTCTGGGATTGAGCCCCGTGTTGTGCTCCCCGCTTAGTGAGGGTCTGCTTCTCCCTCTTTCTGACACTCCCCCTGCTCGTGCTTTTTCTCTTCCTGTCAAATAAATAAATAAAATCTGAAATAAATAAAGACAACAGATCTTTGTATATTGACTTTATATCCTGCAGCTTTCTTGAATTTGTTTATTCTAACAGGTTTTTTTTTTTTTTTGAGGAATCTTTCCGGATTTCCTGTCATTTGCAAATTGTGACAGTTTCCTTATGGATTTCATATCTTTCCCCTTTTTAAAAATTGTTATTCACCCTACAGTACTTCATTTGTTTTTGATGTAGTGTTCCATGATTCATTGTTTGCATATAACACCTAGTGCTCATTATGACACGTGCCCTCCTTTTTTCTTTTAAAGAATTTATTTATTTATTCGACAGAGATAGAGACAGCCAGCAAGAGAAGGAACACAAGCAGGGGAGTGGGAGAGGTAGAAGCAGGCTCATAACGGAGGAGCCTGATGTGGGGCTCAATCCCATAATGCCAGGATCACGCCCTGAGTCGAAGGCAGACGCTTAACCACGGTGCCACCCAGGTGCCCCCTGCCTTGTTAAATTTAACCATTCTAACTGGTGTAAGGTGGTATCTCATTGTCGTTTTGATTTGTATTTGCCTGATGGCAAGTGATGTGGAGCATTTTTTCATATGTCTGTTGGCCATTTGTATCTCTTTGTGTCTTCTGCCCATTTTTTGGGTGTTGAGTTTGAGGAGTTCTTTATAGATCTTGGATACCAGCCCTTTATCTGTAATATCATTTGCAGATATCTTCTTCAATTTCATAGGTTGCCTTTTTGTTTTGTTGATCATTTGCTTTGCCGAGCAGAATCTTTTTATCCTGATGAAGTTCCAATACTTCATTTTTGCTTTTATTTCCTTTGCCTTTAGAGACGTGGCTTGCAAGAAGTTGTTGTGTCCAAGGTTGAAGAGTTCTTTTGATTTTGATATGAGACAGGAATCCATTATATTTCTTTCCTGATTGTATTCGAGCCCTCTGTCTTTCTTGGTGAGTCTACCTAAGTGTCAGTTTTGTTTCTTTTTCCAAAAAAGGCAGCTCTCATTTTCATTGTTTGTTTGTTTGTTTTTTTTTGTCTTTTTAGTCTCCGTTGGATTTATTTATGCATCCTTTTTGTTATTTCCTTATTTCTACTAATTTGGGGCTTTGGTTGTTGTTTTATTTTCTACTTCTTTACCAAATAAATCAGGTTGTTTTTTGGAGAGCATCATATGGATTGATGAAGACTTGAGTTTCTATGAATGTCCCCCATAAAGCTACTTTTGCTGCATCCCATAAGTTTTGTAGGTTGTCTTTTTCATCAGTGTCAAGGTACTTCTAAAATTTTTTTGATTTCTTCTTTGTTCTGTAGCATGTTGTTAAATCTCCACATATTTATTTAAGATTCTTTAAGTATCTGACAAAGAGTGAGACAGCGAGAGAGGGAACGCAAGCACGGGGGTGGGAGAGGGAGAAGCGGGCTTCCCACTGAGCAAGGATCCTGGGATCACGACCTGAGCTGAAAGCAGATCCTTAACGACTGAGCCACCCAGGCCCCAAAAATCTCCACCTATTTTTGATTGTCTCATTTTTTTCTTGAGACTGATTTCTATTTTCATATCATTGTGGTTGGACAAGATTTGAAGCAGAAGGTGAAGAGAGCATTCAGATGAAAGGTTTGTTTCCTGGAGGGTTTTCTGCGGGCAGACCATGAGTTCCGTGGGACGGAGGAAGGTTTTGTGAGACGGGGGTGGGATTAACCCTTGTTAGAATTACTGACTACTACCATGCAGGCTGTATGCCAATGTTCACACCATAGTCCTGATGGACTTGTACTTCATTAGAAATATTTTCTAGGAGGTGTAGGCATAGCCTTCACTTAAAGAAAGGTGCCATGTGGGTTCATGGCATGACCCCAGGTCAGCAACAAGGATGTATGGTATTGTGGGTGATCAGAAACAGGCTTTCTGTGGGAAGTGACAGAAATAAGGTATGGTGAGCTCCATGACCATAGGTGAGGTCCCGAGTGACCCACTGGGTGTTGGGTTCTGTGGATCTGTCTCATCATGTGCTGTGGAATTCAGGGACACCCTCCTCTCTGTGGATTTGTGTGGAGACAGGTAGACATCAGTGTCTGCCCAGGCACGAGGGTTGCACTGGACCACCACCAGAGGTGCAGCGTGCAGGGGAGCCACTGCTTGGTTTCCACGAAAGCTGACCAGGGTCTGTGACCATGATTCCTAGCAGCTGCAAGGGGCGAGGAGGCCGGGGGTAGTGCACACTTCCTAGACTTGTGTTCAGGACTAGTCTGGAGCACACTGAAGTCAACCACACCGAGCACAGAAGGCATCCAGTCAGTGTAGCTGTGGGCACTGCTCCCATGGTACTTTCGGGCCGGATCCATGCTGCCACCTCCTGCATTTCATCATCATCTTCAAGGTCATGTGCCTCTGCTCTTGCCCCATGGCCTCCGGGGTATTGCCCGTCCTCTATCTGTTCCTTGTCCCCGGTGCCCTGTGCAGTCCGATGCCAGGGTAGCCTTCTTGAGACAAACATCTGGCCCTGATGGAACACTTCCATGGATCTCGTGTGATGCGAGGATGATGCCCTTCCCTAAAAGGGGGCTGCAGATCCCCATCAGGAGAGCCATGTCTCCCTTTTCAGCATGGCCTGCCCACCCCTCAGTCTTGTTCAGGGAAGCTCTCCCCACTTCCTGAGATGACAGCTCTGAACTTAAAAATGAATGTTATTTTACATAAATCTATGCCTTAGTTCATCCATGGCATGTCTTTCAACCCCGTTAGTGGGTTTTTTTTTTTTTAGCAGTTCTGAAGGGCAGTCTGCTCAAGGAGGGGATGACCTGGGTGGGGCAGCTTTCCCTCTCATCTCCCTCAGCATGTCTCTGAGCCCTGGGGCCAGCTGTCCCACTGAGGATTGAGGGACCCGAACCAGCCCATCCTGAGCCCAAGCTGTGTCAGCTCATAGACGGATGCGTGTTGGACCGGTGGGCAGCTGGCATGGGCCAGGGGCAGGCAGTGTCTCCTTCTCATTCCTTCCCTCCCTTCCTCCCAGAGGTAGCTCAGAGCAGCCTTCAACCCCTACATCTCCAGATCCCTTGACCTGTGCTTCCTGTGTTCAGCTGGTGACCTTGGAGTTTCCCATGGATTCTACCTCCTGTACCCTCTCCTGTAGCAGTTCGTGGATCAGAGGAGGGGTCGGACCCTCTCTGTTTTAGGTCTTCTTCCTGTCCCGCACCAAGCCCACCCACCTTTGCATCTTCCATGTATGTGCTTGGAAGCAAGCCCATCCACAGGGAACCTATTAGCCAAATGGATCCAGGCAATGAACATTGAAGTAGAGATCCAGGATCCATAATAAACCTGCTCTGAAACCTGTCCCAAAGTCTGTGACTCTCTCACACTGAAACAGAAACAATAATAGCTTTCTGGACTGTAAAGTGACATGTGTCTCTACTTCCAATCTTGAATGCATAGGTGCTGAGCCTGGACAGAAAAGGACCATGGCTCCCGTGGGCTGGGATCCATGGTAAGAACTCAGAGAAATCTGAATTCAAGGCATAGAGTGAATAATTATTGTAGAGTGAATCCTCCGAAGTACGGCTTATGCACAGTGCACAGGGAAAGCTTTTTCAAAGAGGTTCCTGAAAGAAAAATCTTTTGTTAAAATTTATTTTAATTCCAGTAGAGCTAACATACAGTGTTACATTCGTTTCAGGTGTCCAATAGTGATTCAGTAATTCCATATATTACTCAGTGGTCGTCAAGAAAAGCGTCCTCTTAATCCCCTTCATCTATTTCACTCATCCCTCTATTCACCTCCTCTCTGGTAACCATCCGTTTGTTCTCTGTTGTTAAGAGTTTGTATTTTGGTGTGTCTCCTTTTTCTCTTTTAGTTATTTATTTTTGTTTGTTTCTTAAATTCCCTATTAGAGTGACATCGTATGGGATTTGTCTTTCTCTGACTGACTGACTTTAGTTAGGATAATACTCTCTAGCTCCATCCATGTGGCTGCAAATGGCAAGGTTTCATTCTTTTTCAAGCCGAGTAATACTCCTTTGTGTGTGTATGTGTGTGTGTCTCTCTGTGTGTGTGTGTGTGTGAATACACACATCTATCATCTCATTTGTAAATTTTTCTACAGACACTTGGGTTGCTTCCATATTGTGATATTGTAAATAATGGTGCAAGACACATAGGGGTGCACGTATCCTTTTAAGTTACTGTTTTCCTATTCTTTGGGTAAATATGTGTAGTGTGATTGTTGGAAGATATGGTAGTTCTATTTTTAATTTTTTGAGGAACCATCATACTGTTTTCCACGGTGGCCACCACACTTTGCATTCCCACCCACAGTTTGCGAGGATTCCCCTTTATCCACATCCTCCCAACACCTGCTCTTTGTTGTGCTTTTGATGTTAGCCATTCTGACAGGTTTGAGGTATTACCTCATTGTCCTTTGGAATTACATTTTCCTGATGATGGGTGATGGTGAACATCTTTTCACGGGACTGTTGGCCATTTGTATTTCTTTTTTGGAGAAATGTCTGTCCATGTCTTCTGCCTATTTTTTAACTGGATTATTTGTTTTTTGGGGGTCGAGTAGTATCAGTTCTATATGTTTTGGACACTATCCCTTTATTGCATATGATGTTTGCAAATATCTTCTCCCTTTGAGTAGGTTGTCTTATGATTTTTACGTTTTCATTGTTCTTCTGCCATGTGGAAACTATTTATTTTGCTGTATTCCCAATAGTTTATTTTTGCTTTCATTTCCTTTGCCTCAGGACACAGTCTAGAAAAACGTTGGTATGGTCCATGTCAAGAAGTTACTGTCTTCCCTCCTGTAGGATTTTTATGGATTCAGGTCTTATATTGAGGTCTTGAAACTGTTTTGTGTTTGTCTGTATTGTGTAAGAAAGCAGTCTAATTTCATCCTTTTGTGTGTAGCTGTCTAGTTTTCCCAACACCATTTGTTGTAGAGACTGTCCTTTTCCCTTTTGATATCGTTGCTTGCTTTGTGGAAGATTCATGGACCACATAATTGTGGGTTTCTGTCTGAACTTGTGTCCTGTTCCTTTGGTCGCTGTGTCCAGTTTTGTGCCGTACTGTCTTGTTAGGATGACTGCAGCTTTGTAGTATAACCTGAAATCTGAAATTGTGAGTCCTCCAGCTTTGTTTTTCTTTTCCACATTGCACTGGCTGTTTGGAATCTTTAGTGGTTCCATACAAATGTTTAGGATTGTTTATTCGAGGTCTTTTGTTCTTTAATTTAAATTCAATTAGCCAACTTACAGTACATCATTAGTTTCAGATGTAGTCTTCAATAAATTTTCAGTCGTGTGTAACACCCAGTGCTCATTGTATCGTGTGACCTCCTTAATGCTACTCACCCAGTTACCCCTCCCAACTTCTCTTCCAGCAATCATCAGTTTCTTGCGATAGTTAAGAGTCCATCATGGGTTTTCTCCCTCTCTGATGACTTCCCATTCTATTTTCCCTTCCTTCCCCTATGGTCACCTTCCTTGTTTCTGATATTCCACATAGGAGTGAAAGCATATGATCATTGCCTTTCTTTCATTGACTTATTCCACTCAGCATAATACCCTCCAGCTCCACCCAGGTCGGTGTGATGGTAAGTACTCATCCTTTCTGATATCTGAGTAATATTCTATTATATATATGATCCACATCTTCTTTATCCATTCATCTGTCCATGATCATCTGCACTCCTTCCACAGTTTGTCTATGATGGATATTGCTGCTATGAATACTGGGGTGCATGTGTCCCGTCTTCACTACCTCTTTCTCTTTGGGGTCGATACCCAGTAGGGCAATTGCTGGGACATAGGGTAGCTTTATTTATAACTTCTTGAGGAAACTCCGTACCATTTTCAAGAGTGGCTGTACCGGACTGCATTCGCACAGGGGTGTAAGAGGGTTCTCGTTTCTCCACATCCTCTCCAAGATGTGTAGTTTCATTTCTTCTTATTTTTAGATATTCGGCCTCATGTGATATGGCATCTATAGTGGTTTAGATTTGCATTTCCCTGAAGCCAAGTGATATGAAGCATTTATGCATGTATCTTTTGGTCACCACTACCTCATCATTAGTGAAGTGACTTCTCATTTTAATCCATCTCAAGACCTAAAGCTGGGTAAGTCTCTGAAGCTGGATGATGCCATCGGTTGGAAGTGTGGAGAATTTCAAAAGATCTCCATGGAGAGCAAGTTTAAAGGTCAGTGTGAAGCTACTAATTGGATCCGGGGAGATCTCTGAAAGTGGGGATTGCCTGGGATGGGCTGAGGGGGGCCCTCCGATTTTCCTATGAATCCTTGCTGCAGCCCCAAATGGACAGTTTCCTGCTGTGGGGCAGGCTGAGTCCTCTAGTCGTGCAGAGGTGAGCCCAATGCCTGGTGCCTTGGAGGCAGGCAAACGGGGAGGGACCCTCAGCAGAAGACCCAGGGTTAGGTTAGGTCTCAAGGACAGCAGGTCTGAACTGCCCAGTGCTCAGAGAGCTCCCAGGCCGAGTGAGATGAGGGCACAAGGGCGGGTGAGTGTGAGCCTTGGGGTGTCATCCGGAAGGGCCCACAAAGGTCAGGGTTCACCAGAAGGGGCTCTCAGGGGTTGCCCCAATTCTTGCCCTGAATGCTCTGTTCCCCAAAATGGTGCAGTTAACTGTGGGCTGCAGGCTGAGTCCTACGGTGGGGCTTGGGTGTCCCCAATCCCCCAGAGTGGGGTGCCAGGACCCTGGGGAGGGACCCCTCTGTGGCCAACCTAGGGTAAGGGTTAGGGTCCAGGAGCCCGGCAGGGACATACTGCAGGCTGTGCGGCGAGCTCTGTGGAGGGCTGAGAGGAGGCCATGGGGGAGGGTGAGCATGGGCCTCAGGGTTGGGGCACGGGGGACTGCCAAAAGTGGGGAAGGGCTCTGGGGGCCTCCCCAAATTCTCGTGCCCTGTAGGCTCCGTAGAGCCCCCAGGGGCACGGTTTCCTGTCGGGTGGCAAGCTGAGTCCTGCGGTGGGGCACAGGTATCCCAATTCCCCAGGGCTGCAGTGTAAGCCTCCTGGGGAGGCCCCCACACCCACGGCCGAGCTAGGGCTAGGGTTAGGCCCCAGGAACCCCGCAGGCCTGATCTGCTGGCTGTGTGGCTAGTTACTCGGGCTGAGGTGAGGGTGTGGGGAGGGTGAGCGTGGGCCTCAGGGTTGGGGTGCGGGAGGCCGCCGTTGTTTGCTGGTGGCTCAGGAGGGCCCTCCTGGTTCTCCCACCCTGAATGCTCTATGGCCTCCCAAGGTGCACGGTTTCCTGCGTGGTGGCAGACTGATTCCTGCTGTGGGGCTCAGGTGTCCCGAATCCCCGCGGCTGCGACTTCAGGCTCCTGGGGAGGGGCCCCTCCACAAATGAACTAGGGTTAGGGTTGGGGCCCAGGAACCCCGCAGGCCAGATCCGCCTGCTATGTGGCGAGCTCCGCCGCGGTCTGAGGTGAGGGTGCGGGGTGGGGTGAGCATGGGCTTCAAAGTTGGGTTTAGGAATCGCCAAAGTTCGCCTGGGGCTCTGGGAGCCCTCCTGGTTCTACCGCCCTGAATGCTCTACAGCCTCCCAAGGGGCACTGTTTCCTGTGAGCTGGCAGGCTTTATCCTGCAGTGGGGCTCAGGTGTCCCCAGTCCCTGGGGCTGTGGCACAGGGCCCCAGGGGAGGGGCCCTACCCAGCCGACATAAGGACAGGTCTAGGCCCCAGGAACCCGACAGGCCTGATCTGCCAGCTCTGCGACGAGCTCGGTGGCAAGCTGAAGGGAAGGCGTGGGGCGGGATGAGCGTGGGCCTCAGGGTTGGGATGTAGGGGGCCACCGAGGATCGCTTGGGTCTCAGGGGGGCCCTACCAGTTCTCTTGCACGGGATGCTCTGTGGCGCCCCAAGGGGCATGGTTTCCTGAGGGGTGGCAGGCTGAGTCCCGTGGTGGGGCTCAGGTGTACCCAATCCCCGGGGTTAGGGTACGGATCAGGGTATGGATTAAGGTTAGGGTATGGGTTACGGTTAGAGTACGGGTGAGGGTAGGGGTTAGGGTTAGGGTAAGGAGAGGGTACGGGTTAGGGTTGAGTTGAGGGGTTACAGGTTAGAGGTTATGGGTTAGGGTACAGATTAGGGTTTAGGGTATGGGTTAGGGTTTAGGGTTTGGGTTTAGGGTTAGGGTTAGGGTTGGAGTACGGGTTAGGTTTAGGGTACAGGTTAGGGTTAGGGTACGCATTAGGGTACAGTTTAGGGTACGGGTTAGTGTACGATTTAGGGTAAGTGTTGACATACGGATTTGGGTATGGTTTAGGGTACGGGTTAGGGTTACGGTACGGGTTAGGGTTAGGGTATAGTTTAGGGTTATGGTACAGGTTAGGTTACGGTTTAGGGTTGGGGTTAGGGTACGCGTTAGGGAACGGGTTAGGGATAGGGATAGGGTATGGTTTATAGTTAGTGTATGGGTTAGGGTTTGGGCTAGGGTACAGGTTAGGGTTAGGTATGGGTTAGGGTCCGGGTTAGGGATAGGGCACGGGTTAGGGTATGGGTTTGGGTACGGGTTAGGGTATGGGTTAAGGTTAAGGTAAGGGTACTGGTTAGGGTTAAGGTACGGGTTACAGTTTAGGGTTTAGGGTTACGGTTAGGGTACAGGTTAGGGTTAGGGTACGGGTAGGGTTAGGGTACGGTTTATGGTACGAGTTAGGGTATGGGTTAGAGTCCGGGTTTAGGGTTTAGGGTTAAGGTTAGGGTACAGGTTAAGGTACTTGTTAGGGTTACGGTTAAGGTTAGGGTACGGTTTAAGTTATGGGTTAGGGTACAGTTTAGGGTTAAAGTTAGGGTACGGGTTAAGGTATGGGTTAGAGTACGTGTTACGGTTACGGTTAGAGTTAGGGTACAGGTTAGGGTTAGGGTTAGGGTACAGGTTAGGGTTAGGGTTAGGGTACGGGTGAGGGTACGGGTTAGGGTTAGGTTTAGGGTTAGGTTACGGGTTAGGGGTAGGGTTAGCTGAAGGGGTAGGGTGAGGGGTAGTGTTAGGGGTATGGTAGGGGTCGGGAGAGGGTTAGGGTTTAGGGTTAGTGTTTCGGGTTTGGGGTTAGTGGTTAGGGTTAGGGTTTCATGTTTAGGGTTTCGGGATTAGGGTTAGGGCTTAGGGTTTAGGGTTTAGTGTTAATGTTAGGGTTTAAGGTTTAAGGATTAAGGTTTAGGGTTAGGTTTAGGGTAGGGTTAGGGTTAGGGTAAGGGTTAGGGGTTAGAGTTACGGTTAGGATTAGGGTTTAAGGTTCAGGGTTTAAGGTTATGGGTTAGGGTTTAGGGTTAGTGTTAGACCCCAGTAGGCCAGCAGGACTGATGCGCCGGCTGTGCGGCGAGCGGAGGTGTGGGCCGAGGTGAGGGCGCTGGCGAGTGAGGGAATAGTATGCAGTGTTTTGGCGCGAGGGGCCTTTTACGTCACTAGAGGCTCGGAGGGCCCTGCCCGTTCTCCCGCCCTGAATGACCGGAGGCGCCCCTAGCGACCCGTGTGGTGGCGGGGTGGCAGTGTGAGTCTGGCAATGAGGTTTAGGTGTCCCCAATGCTGTGCGTTGCAGCGCAAGGCCCCTTGGGAGGGGCCCCTCTAGGGCCGTCCTAGGGTTAGTGTTAGCACCCAGGAGTCCGGCAGGCATGATCCGCCAGGTGTGCGGTAGCAGAAGGCCAGGCCGAGGTGAAGACGCCAGCGAGCTGGAGCGTGGGCCCAAGCATTTTGGCACGGGGGGGCCTTGGAAGGTCGCCGGGGGATTGGAGGGCCCTGCCGGTTCTCCCGCCCTGAATGGCCAGAGGCGCCCTTAGCGGCCCGGGTGGTGGCAGGGCGGCACGGTGAGTATAGCGCTGGGGCTCGGGGGTCCCCAATCCTTGGCGTTGCTGTGCCAGGCCCCTTGTGAGGTTCCGCTCGGGGGCCAACCTAGGGTTAGGGTTAGCCCCCAGGAGGCTGGCAGGCCCGATACGCTGGCTGTGCGTGAGCAGAGGGGCGGGCCGAGGTCAGGGCGCTGGTGAGCAGGAGCATGGGCCCAAGCATTTTGGCGCATGGGGGCTTAGAAGTTCACTGGGACTCGGAGGGCCCTGCCCGTTCTCCCGCCCTGAAAGACCGGCAGCACGCCTAGTGGCCTGGTTTGCAGCGGGACGGCAAAGTGAGTCCTGGCTTGGGCTCGGGGGTCACCAATCCCTGGCACTGAGGCACCAGGCCCCTTCGAAAGGGCCCCTCATAGGCCACCCTAGGGGTAGTGTTAGCCCCCAGGAGGCGGGCAGGCCTGATGTGCCGGCTGTGCAGCGACCGGAGGGGCGGGCCAAGGTGAGGGCGCTGGGGAGCGGGAGCGTGGGCCCAAGCGTTCTGGCGCAGGCGCCCTTTGAAGGTCGCTGGGGGCTCGGAGGGCCCTGCCGGTTCTCCCACCCTGAAAGACCGGCAGCACGCCTAGTGGCCCGGGTTGCGGCAGGGCAGCAGGGTAGAGTCTGGTGCTGGGGCTTTGGGGTCCCCAATCCCAGGTGTTGCGGCGATAGGCGACTTGGGATGGGCCCCTCGGTGGCCGACCTAGGGTTAGAGTTTGCACCGAGGAGGCTGGAAGTCCGGATCCACCCGCTCTGCAAGGAGCGGAGAGGTGGGCTGAGATGAGGGCGCTGGCGAGCAGGAGCGTGGACCCAAGCGTTTTGGTGCTGGGGCCTTCAAAGGTCGCCGGGGGCTCGGAGGGCCCTGCACGTTCTTCCGCCCTGAATGCCCGACGGCGCACCTAGCGGCCCGGGTTGCAGAGGGGCAGCAGTGTGAGTCCGGTGCTAGGGCTCAGGGGTCCCCAATCCCCGGTGTTGCAGCGCCAGGCCCCTTGGGAGGGGCCCCTCGGGTGCGACCTAGTGTTAGGGTTAGCCCCCAGGAGGCCCTCAGGCCCGATTCGCCAGCTGTGTGGCGAGTGGAGGGTCGGGCGGAGGTGAGGCCGCTTGGGAGCAGGAGCATGGGCCCAGGAGTTTTCGAGGGGGGGTCCTTCGAAGGTCGCCAGGTGCTCAGAGGGCCGTTCACGTTCTTCCGCCCTGAATGACAGGCGACTACCCTGGCGGCCCGGTTAGAGGAGGGGCGGTAGGGTGAGTCTAGCGCTGGGGCTCGGGGTCCCCAGTCCTCGGCTTTGGGGTGCCAGGCCCCTTCGGAAGGGCTCTAGGGGGCTGACCAAGCATTACTGTTAGCCCCCAGGAGGCTGGCAGACCCGATCTGCCGGCTGTGTGTCGAGCAGAGGGGCAGGCCTAGGTGAGGGCGCTGTCGAGAGGGAGTGTGGGCCCAAGCGTTTTGGCACGGGGGGCCTTCGAATGTTGCCAGGGGCTTGGAGGGATCTGCCCGTTCTCCCTCCCTAAATGACCGACAGTGCTCCTAGTGGCCTGGGTGGTGGTGGGGCGACACGGTGAGTCCGGCGCTGGGGCTCGGGTGTCCCCAATCTCAGGCATTGTGGTGTCAGGCCCCTTCAGAGGGGCCCCTCAGGGGCCAACCTAGGGTTATGGGTAGCCTCCAGGAGGAGGGCAGACCTCATCCACCGGCTCTGCAGCGAGTGGAGGGGCGGGCCAAGGTGAGGGCACTGAGGAGCAGGAGCATGGGCTCAAGCGTTTTGGATGGGGGGGCCGTTGAGTGTCGCCATGGACTCGGAGGGCCCTTCCCATTCTCCCGCCCTGAATGACCAGCGGCACCCCTAGCGGCCCGGGTGGCAGCGGGGCGGCAGGGTGAGTCCGGCGCTGGGGCTCGGGGGTCCCTAATACCCAGCGTTGCGGCGCCAGGCCCCTTGGGCGGGCCCCTCGGGGGCCGACCTAGGGTTAGGGTTAGCCCGCAGGAGGCTGGCAGGCTCGTTCCACCATGTGCGGTGAATGGAGGTGTGGGTCGAGGTGAGGTAGCTGGTGAGTGGGAGTGTGGGCCAGAGCATTTTGGCTTTGGCTTGGGGTGCCTTCGAAGGTCCCAGGTGGCTCGGAGGGTGCTGCCCGTTCTGTCGCCCTCAAGGACTGGCGATGCCCCTAGTTCCCCATGTGGCGGTGGGGTGGCAGGGAGCTTCCGGCGCTGGGACTTGGGGGTTCCCAATCCCTGGCATGCGGCGCCAGGCCACATGGGAGGGGCCCCTTGGGGGCGACCTAGGGATAGGGTTAGCCCCCAGGAAGCCAGCAGGCCCGATCCGCCAGCTCTGCAGCGAGTGGAGGGGTGGGCCGAGGTTAGGGCGCTGGCGGGCAGCAGTGTGGGAGCCAGAGTTTTTGCGTGGGGGGCCTTCGAATGTCGCAGGGTGATCGGAGGGCCCTGCCCGTTCTCCCTTCCTGAATGGCAACGACCCTAGTGCCCTCGGTGCTTATGGGGTGGCAGAGTGAGTACAGCACTGGGGCTCGGGGGTCCCAAATCCACGGCATTGCGGTGCCAGGATCCTTGGGAGGGGCCCCTCGGGGGTGACCTAGGGTAAGTGCTAGCCCCCAGGAGTCTAGGAGGCCCGTTCCGCCAGCTCTGCAGCAGGCAGAGGGGCAGGCCGAGGTGAGGGCACTGGCGAGAGGGAGTGTGGGCCCAAGCATTTTGGCACAGGGGCCTTCGAAGGTCGCCGGGGGCTTGGAGGGCCCTGCCCGTTCTCTTGCCCTGAAAGACTGGCGGTGCCCCTAGCAGCCCGGGTTGCCGCGGGGCAGCAGGCTGACTCCGGTGCTGGGCTCGGGGGCCCCAATCCCCGGCGTTGTGGCACAAGGCCCCTTGGGAGGGGCCCCTCGGGGGCCGAGCTAGGGTTAGGGTTCGTCCCCAGGAGACCGGCAAGCCCAGCGCTAAGTGGTTCAGGCAATGTAACAAAAATGCCATACACTTATCTGTAAGAAATAACAGTGTACAGGAACCCTCTTAGCCCTAACATCATCCTTTGTGAATATGCAAGCCAGCCCCAAAGTGGTCGTGGAAGTCTGACGAATGCGCTAAGCACTTTTCTCTGAGTCACCACACTATACAGGGAAAGACCAATGTACATCTTCTTTCACGAGTAGGAAGCATTAATGAAAAGGTTCTGGAATTTCGAGGACTCTGACCCATCCTTATTGGTAATAAACCACCGTGTACAGGAAAACACCTTCAACTCTCATCAGTCTCCTCAATCCTGACTCCCATTCAACTTTGGATGTGTAGGACTAGGGAAATGTCCACATCTTATTGCTAAGAAAGAACGATGTCAGGGTAATGCCCTTCAAGTCACATCAGCCTTCCTGAAGACGGAAGCAGGAATCAAGGTGGTTATATTACCATGAGGTAAGGAAGATGTGCATAGAAGTGAGAAACAACAGTGGGCAGGACCTCTCTTCCAAGGAACAGTATCTTTGCTTAATGTTCAATCCCTATGGTAAGTGGTTGTGGGCATTTGTGAGGTCAAAATCTTGAGTGTTTTGTAAAACCTCTTGGCCATTCACAGATGAGACTAAGGTAGTTGGGGACTCCTAGGCAGTGATTTGTCCACTGTCAAAAATATGAAAAGATAAAAGAGACAGATGAGGTCTCCTCAGGCATTGTCCTTTATCCTCATCCTCCGTGAGGATGGCCGTCTCTGGACAGCTCAGTGGCAGGGTCTCATTCACAGTGGGGGCATCTGTTCCTCACAGACATCAGGCAGGGAAATGGATTTGGTTCTCTGTGCCAGCCCAGCCACAGCTGAGTGTCACAGCACCCTCTCGTGGGCTCATAAGAGTTTCACTGTCACCAGGCAGGTCATTGTATTTGATAAACCACTGTGAGAGTTTGCAATCGCCTTCATCTGCAACCTCCTAGAGGCAAATGCAGGTGTCTGGTACCATGTGAAGTCATGTGAAGGCATTGTGAGAAATTGTCCTTTTGGTTAAGAAAAACATGGCTGGGGCTCCTGGCTGGCTCAGCCAGTTAAGCATGTGCCTTTGGCTCAGGTTATGTTCTCAGGGTTCTGGGATCGAGCCCGGGTTCCCTGTTCAGCAGGAAAGGAGTTAGGGAAATAGCTTAGAACCCACAGAGAATGTGAATAAAGGGGAGTGAAATGGAATTTGGTCTGTGTTTTGCTTTAGGGATTGGAAGTTAGTTTTTTCTCAATTGTGATTGTTCTTGAAACAGAGAAGCTGTATTGGTTTTTTTTTACCTTTAATTTTTTTCTAATAATAATTTTTTATTATGATATGTTAGTCACTATACAGTATTTCCTTAGTTTTTGATGTAGTGTTCCGTGATTCATTATTTGCATATAACACACAGTGCTCCATGCAATATGTACCTTCCTTAATACCCATCACTGGCCCATCCCAATCCCCCACCCCTCTCCCCTCTGAAGCCCTCAGTTTGTTTCCCAGAGTCCATAGTCTCTCGTGGTTCATTCCCCCTTCTGTTTAGGGTCCATTGTCTAAAGGGACAGACAGTGGAAGTTCACCAAATATAAGATCGAAATTTCATTGTTCATTATAGATGCCGCTAAGTAGTTCCCAGACATTTCATTCTACTGTAGTAATTCATTATACCTGTGCAGGTGCACGTGGAAGACAATTGATGCATGCATAGTGGTAATAAAACACGCCCCTCAGTAGTAGAATAAGAGAGGATGCATATGTGTAAAATTATTCGACTACAGCTTCCATGCTTTCCCTTTGGTTCCTTATTATCTATGAAATTGGACAATTTTTGTTCTCTAGGCTTAAAACTCATTGTCAGTATTTAGAGTTTTTCAATGCTGATCTTCTCCTGTATAAGTTACCAAAACCTAAAATATGTATGAACTTTAAAAAACGCTATATTGAAAATGACAGCAGGGAAGTTCCATTTTGTGAATATTGTGTCAATGGATCTCTATTTTGACATCAGTGTTCATTAGAAATGATGACATTTCATGTGAGTATAAATATCAATGTGAAAAAGAAAAGGTAGGAAGAACCTTGAATGTTTAAGTAATTGCTGAAATGACAGGTGTGTGTGTGTGTGTGTGTGTGTGTGTGTGTGTGTGTGTGTAATTGATTTTCAGTGAGTGGTTCAGCTTCTTGTAGGGCCTCCGAGCGAGCCCAGGTGAACCTTTCAATGAGTTGGTATCTGTTTTCAGAACATGGGAATCTCTTAGTCCAATAGTCAATCAGGCAAGCTTTGAGGTCTTGAAGAGTTTCAGTCCTCAGCGATGGTGTTGCAGACCCTTGTGAGCAAACCCTAGGGTATGCTCAGAGCCCTCATTAGCTGGTACCAACGTGTGACGATTTCAGACAGCATTTCCCAAAGAAGTACCTCTTGAGTCTCTGTCCTTGTCAGTTCCCTACACTTCCTTACACTAGTTATGTGATCAGTGTGTTTCAGGATAATCCCCACATGTGATTTTTGCTATTTCCTACTAGTCCTATCTGTTTCTCATGTTCTTCTTTTATGGTAGGTGTTGGGAAGCAACCTGTGTGGTGTAGGAAGGGGTGTGGTAGTTGTCTGCCTTCAGAGGACCGAATGATGCCTAGAAATTGTACTGTAGGTTGAGGTCAATTGTCCATCCTCTGAGTGTCAGGAATTCCCTCACTTTACTTTGATGCTAGTCTGTTCTTCAAGCTGTCCTCAGAAATAAGGACGTCATCCATCTAGGGAATACTGGTTTGTGTGTATGTTTTCATTTTAGGAAAGGCCTTTCTGTTCCTGAAAATAATACTGTAGAGTACCCTTTCTGGGTTTTATTGGACATCAGTCAATCTTTTGTGAAGTATTCGTTTATAAATAGACTTTTTATGGTTGATGAGCAGGAATTCTTTATTGACAAGTCTTTGTCAGTGTGTGTGTTGCAAATCTTTACTTCCCAGACTATGGTTCACTTTTTCATTTTCTTATGGTCATAAGATAAGTAGAAATGTCACATTTTTATGAAGTCCCACTGAATTCTTTTAAATGGTTAGTGCACCATATGTCCTACCCCAAGATTGACAGGTTCTGCATTTTCTTTCAGAAACTGTCCAATGGGAAGCTACAATCCATCTCAAATTTATAAATTGCATTTTTAATTCTAATAGGGTATTTATAGACTGGTTTGTATTTTCTATGTACACAATCATATTATCTGTGAATAGTTACAATTATCCCCTCAATTCTTATACTTTTTGTTTCCCTTGCCTTCTAACAGTGGTAGATTCTCCGATGCCATGTTGAATAGAGCAACATTGTTTGAAGATTTTAATATACCTTTCTCAATATCTGACAGAAAAAGCAGACAAAACATTGGTAAAAATGTGACCTAATTGACATATAGGGAACATTCCATCATAAGTGCAGAATACATTATTTGCAAGTGGTCATAGACTCTTTACCCAAATAAATGATAGATGGGGCCACGAATCAATGCTACAAATGTTAAACCCTGAAATTAACTAGATTCTATTCTTAGACCACAGGCGAATTGAGCCACAGTCATAGCGAAAAGAAAACCAGGAAGTCCTTCAATGTTTAAAATTAAATGGAACTTTGCTACATATCCTAAAGGTGAGAGAGGGAATCTCAATGGAAATTCTGAACCTTTTCTACATGAGGGCTCACACACAATGGCACTTTCTTTGTGAAGAGCATTATAATAACCTAGACAGGAGTTGAGCCTTAAGTCAGAATTCTGCCTGCCCCAGCCACACCTGGCAGCCTTGGCCTGTGGTCCCCCTCAGCTGTCCTTTCTGGTGGCCCTGAGCTAAGGGGGTGAACATGGCCGTATGGAAATTAGAAGCTCCCCACTCTTAGTGATGACGTTGCTATCGTATTGTCCTCACCAGTCCAACAACATGATTTCTGAGTGAAACATGACACAAGAGCGACTTCTTGGCCTTCCTTCAGGTTTGAAAATCATCTGGTGAGTCATCTATTAGAAATATGGATTCAACATGTGTTCTTTCTTCTAGAAAAGAAATAGACCCAATAGCAATTATGTGTTCCTTAGCACCTGTTCCTGAGAGACATCATACTGGCTCTTTGTAGCATTCTGCCTCTTAAACTTCTCAACTAGGGTGTAGATATTTTTAGGCACATTTTCAGACGGTTAGAAAGGGACTCAGATGATATGAGTCACAGAGGATTTTAGTGTCAGAAACCTAAGTGGGATCCCCAAATTGACTCCAAATCCCTTGTTGTTCCATACAGGGTACTATTTCCCTCTTATCTCTGGTCTTCTCAATCTGGAAACCTATCAAGTATCAGGATTTTCTTGTCATGTGGACAAATGGAACGAATTCAGCGGGCCTTTTCACCTCTGCCCATGGTGATCATTAAGATCATTATCTTAGTGGAGGACCTCTGGGTAAGATACTCAAAGATCCTTAGGAATAGAGACAGTATAATATTTTTCTGGTATTAAAGTTACTGAAACCAACTATCTTTTTTAGTAGATTCAGGCTCTGGTATGTTCAGAGGGCGCTGTAAAACTGGTCTGAAATAGTATTGAAAAACACTCAGCTCAGCCTCTTCTACAAAGTGAGCCAATGCTTATAAACATGGCTAAAATATTCCCTTACCTACGATGACTCCCCAGCCATCGTAGTGTTTATATGGTATGACTGTGACTTACATTAGTCAACATTTGCAGAGAAAGAACTTACTGCATCCAGGGGGCACTTCATGTTGAAATTAGTTTGTGACAACGAGCTACTGTGTTTTATTCTGCAGTCCAAGGGAATGGTGCCAGACATCTCTAAGGAGTTCTAGCAGTTCTACAATTCTGATTTTAAGTGGTCTGTGTGCTTCAGAGATTTGGTCAGGAGAAGGGCAGGAGTCCAGAGACTGTGAACACTTCTGTTACATGTGCTGACCATGGAGCAGGTAGCTTTCTGTGGGCATCATTTTGATTTCTTGGTACTCTTGTGAAGGTGCTTTTGTCTCAAATTCCTCCATTTTAGGAGTAATTATAATGATGAAAGTAATTTTTATCTTATATCATCTGTGGGCCCTGATCCTGGGATCCCAGGGAAGCTATCCTTTAACATTTTACCCGGTTCAAAATGATTGGGCAAAACCTCAAAGCATGGGCCCTATTTCTGCCCCAAGCACATGTTGTACATCTGCTTCAAGAAGAAAACAATAACCAAAAATGCCAACATGAAGATAAGAAAAAATAAAGAACCTCTTTGGCTCCCATAAGATTAAAGTCATACTGACATGTACATACTGAACATGCATGAAATCATTGCATTTCCTAAAGCCCAAGCCTTGGAGGGTCTGAGAGCCACTGATCTTGCCCAGAACCAGGCACACCCCAGCAGGGAGGTCTGGTGCAGAAAGGGAAGGGGCAGGACTCTGAGGGTGGTCTGCAGCTAGAGGGGTCCCTGGAATGGGCCAGGTGTGTGTGGGGAGCCCAGCCCAGGACCCCACCTATGCCTATGCTGGGTGTTGGGTAGAGGAGGCACCTCTTGGACCCCCTGCACTTTCAGGGTTCCAGGGGCTTGAGGGCGGCTTGCCGGGCTTCCCAGGGGCTGGGGCACCACCCTCCCTGACAAATCACCTCTTGGGAGTGGAGCTACGTCTCTGTGGGCTGTTCCAGAGTTGCAGTGGGGTGCAAACCTGGGACAGAAGAAGGGGAACTGGGAGAGAGAGAGTTGCCCTGCGGAGGTCCCGGCTGGTTAGAGAGCAGCGTGCACCGTGGGTGGGGGGGTCTGGGGGTAGGGTGCGCCCCAGGTGGGAGGCAGGGTTCTGGAAGGGCACCTGGAGAGGGTTCATTGTGGGAACTCAGGTGAGTTTTCTTTTTCCTTTTAAAGTCTCTTCTGCCCCATGTTCTCAACTGGCCTTATTCCCCATACCTGTGAACTCCAGGGCGCCCACTCACCTGAGCTTTTGTGGGATTGGTTGCAGAATTTCAGGGTTTCCCCTGTTCCCCGGGAAGAGTGCGGGTAAGGACCTCACAGAGTCCCCACCTTCAGTGATGTGTCCCACGGTTCTCTGACACAGTGCAGGTGATGCATCTTGAGAAGTACCCCAAGTTCAGCAGGGTGTGCCCTGGTCCCCCAGGCACAGGTGTGGCCGTAGCAAGCCCCAGAGCCGTCCCCCAACTTCAGCATTATGCCCCGTGTGCCCCCAGGCTAGTGGTAATTGGCTGTTAGAATCATGCAGGAAAATCCTCCAGGTGGGGGCCTGAAGGAGGGCGTAAACCAGACCCCACTCTAATTGCATTGGGAATAGTCGAATTGAGGGTTTCTATAGAAGAGTAAGTCTGCTTTCCAGAAAAGGCAAGGTCATTGGTCTATTGAGAATGAAGATAATTACTGCTAAACAACAAGTATGTGTTGCCCCTGCACCCAGAAACCGAAGCAGGTGTGCAGGCTATAGGTCAGAGGTGCCTTCTTCTCCCCAGCTGTCGGCACTTCTCTGCTCTGGCTACAAGACACCCGAGGTTTTGAACGTCAGCATCGGAGTCAGCGAGGCAGCTTGTCACAGGACGCCACTGTTCAGAGAAAGCACAGGTATGTTTGGCAAAATGTCCTATCTATGTCAGGGCTGGAGGTAAAACCTCTCATTATCCCAAAACCTCCTGGGCTTTTCTCTTTTCTCTAGTTGAGCCACAAAGTAAAATTGAAGTAGCTGTCAGCATTCTGGGTTTGGTGCAAGAATTACTTAGTTTCCCTGGAGGTAGAACTTTGCAGGGGATCACAATTTCTGTCCATTTATTGCTGACAAATGTATTTTGACCATCTGTTTCCTAGGAACCCTCTTTTATTAGAAAGGGAAGGTGAGATTCACTCTGTGCCTGTTTGTAACATCTAATTTGTTCCTTCATCTAACAGTGTTTATTCAATTGGGCCTAAGATATGGTTTAGTGGCCAGTATCTAGAGTTAGGTGGCTTTTTTCATCTGATACAGACTTGGATGATGTCATTTGACAAAGGTGATGTTTCATCATTGATTAGTTTATTCATCAGAAGAGTTAAAATTAGGGTGGAGGGAAAATTCAAAATTATCCAAACCGGCCTGTTCCTGTTTAAAAGTTGAGCTTGACTTTCTAGTTTTACTAAATGTATTATCTCGATATTTTGAGGTGCCATATTCTCTCTGTAGTTTCTTTGGTGGTGGAGTCAGAAGGAGAGTCTGGGAATTCTTTTGGATAGTGGCATGCTGGTGGCTTCAAGGGGCTTGGCGTCAGGAGCCTTGGGGTGAAGTCTGCAACTGCTTGCCTGACCCTGGGTGCATCTCACAGAGGTTTTGTTGCCTCTTATGAAATTGCCGGCAGATAATGTTCTGCTTAAAGGGGAACCCTCCCATCCTGTTGGTGGGAATGCAAAGTGGTGCAGCCAGTCTGGGAACCAGTGTGGGGGTTCCTCAAAAAGTTAAACATTGAACAACCACATGATCCAGCAATTGCTGTCCTACGTATTTACCCAAAGGATAAAAAAATGCAGATTCGAAGGGGGTCCATGCACCACAATGTTTATAGCAGCAATGTCCACAGTAGCCAAACTATGGAGAGAATCCCAAAGTCCATGCACTGATGAATGGATAAAGCAGATGTGGGATACATATATATAATGGAATATGACCCAGCTTCAAAAAGAATGAAATCTTACCATTTGCAAGGATGTGGATGGATCTAGAGTGTATTAAGCTAAGCAAAATCAGTGAGGAAAGACAAATATCCTATGCTCTCACGCTTGTGGAATTTCAGAAAAAAAACAGATGAACAGAGTTGAGGGGTGATGAGAGAGGCAAACAAGGAAATAGACTCAACCTTGGAGAACAAACTGAGTGTTGCTGCAGGACATGGGCGTGGGGGTAAGAGTTAAATGGGTGAGGGGTATTAAGGAGGAATCTTGTGATGACCACCGGGTACTGTATGCAGGTGAGGAATCACTAAATCTTACCCCTGAAGCGAATATTCCATGGCATGTGAACTAACTGGAATTTAAGTAAAAGAAGAAAGGAAAAAGTGTTCTGCTTCATGAAGAGTGAGGTAAAGTTGTAGTGATTTGGGCTGTACTCTTCTATAGATGAGAGTTGTAGAACACCCTGTTGTAGGATACACTACTTTCTTATCACATAAGGATTCCTCAAAAAGCTGCAATGAAAGATTCAGGTCTCAGAGCATGTTCATGTTCCACTGATATGTTACAGTTTGCACAGGTAGGAAAGAAGGTGGAGAGAAAGGCAACAGAAGGGGAAAGTAGGTGTGAACCTTTCATTAGTTAGCGTTATAGCTTTCTCATGAAAGTCTTGCGCCAGTGTGATTTTGGAAGCAGAGTGGGAATCCGGGAGCTTTGCAGGAGATGGGGAGTTCCAGGTCTGGGTAAAGCTGACAGGGGGCCCAGAGGAGAGCTGAATGCATTCTGCAGCAGGATGTGGGCAGGGTGGGCTCCAGGTGTGGCTATGGGTCTCCTGGGTGAGAGTTGTGACAGGTGTGGGCTGTGTGCAAGTTCCTGGCTGAGGACAAGTGAGGCACAGGCAGAGAGCTGGCAGAGAACCTTTTTCTGGGCCACCAGCCTCACCCAACACACACAGTCTCATCTTCTGTCCCTGACGCTCCAATTCAGACTTCTCCGAAGGTGAGTGAGAACACATCAAGAGCATTCGAAACAGAAGGGAAAGCATGTGCAATGGCTCTGGGGCAGGAGAATTCCAGGTATGTCCAGGAGCAGCAAGAAGGCCCTGTGGCCACAGGAGACAGCTTAGGACATTACCTCAGAGAGGTGACAGAGGGTGACAGAAAATCATTCCATGGCTATATCCCCATGAGACCCTGTTTCACTGGGCCATCCTGGCTACAATGTTGAGAACAGATGACAGAGGGTTGAAGATGGCAAGGCAGGTCAATGACGAAGCTTTTCCAGGAACTCAGGCACTGTGGACCAGACAGGTGGCCTTGGATGGAGTGGTTAGACCTATTCTGGGTCCATTTTGAAGATACAGTTCACAGGATTTGCTGATGGGTTAGCTATTAGGAGCAGGAGAACAGAGGAATTAGGGTAACTCCCAGCTTTTGTGGGTTGTCATGATCGAGGGGAAGGAGAGGGTTTCTCGGGAGGTAGGAGGTAGTCCGTGTTCCGCATGCTGAGGAAGGTGCCTTTCCCGGTGGGTCTGCTGAGGTTTGTGTCTGGGAGAAACTTTCACATCTCATCCCTCAGCAATGCTCAAGTACAAGTATCCCCCGTTTTTAAACGTTCACAGTAAGACACTGGGATTTCTTGAAAAACTATGTTATTACCCAGCTTCAGTAAGAGGAAGAGACCTGAAGAGGATTTCCCTCTTATGAAAAAAGGTGAACAGTGAGAATCGCATTCAGCATCTGTTTTGGGGAGAAGCACGACAAAGGCGGTGTGCTCCCCAACCAGCTCCTTCCGCTGGGAATTGCTCTCCGCATCCAGCCACCAGCACTTTGAATTGTGTTTGTGAGCCTCTGCTGTGCTTTATCTTCATTTATGCTGGGCCTCCATTGGAAACTTGTGTGCTGAGGCCTAAGAAAAGCCAAAGAGAAGGAATTTTGGAGTCTGAGCACACTGTCTAATTGTTCCATTTAAATTAATGGCCATTCCTTCTTGACACCATTACTGCTGTGCAAGGTTTCTCAGAAGCTCTGTACTTTCAAAGAGCAGGGAAACCTATACCCCATGCTGTGGGGTTAGTTTTAGTCTCCATGCTGGACAGAACATTTCATGACTGTCGGATTTTCTCACTCAAACATTGAGACTTTGACCGCCTTCACCCGTTTCTACCACCCCATCCCCGAATCTGGCACCTACCAATCTACTCTCAGTATCTATGTGTTCAGTATTTGTTTATTCCACGTGGAATGTACATGAGAGCATCTGGTATTGGTCTTTCTGTGTATGTTACTTGGCATAAGGCCCCCAAGGTCTGTGTTTCCATGTCTGGTTCTTGTGAATAATGCTTTAGTGAATGTGGGAGTGCATCTGTCTTTTTGAGGCAGTATTTTTGTGTTCTCCGAATCAATATTCAGTAGAGCCATTACTGGGTCATGTCGTAGTTGCTTTTATTTTTTCAGGAACCTCCATACCGTTTGTCACAGTGACTGCACCAATTTCCATTCCCACCAACAGTGCACAGTGTCTCCTCGTCTGCACACCCTTGACCCCACTTGGTGTCTGTCTCTGGGACAATTGCTGTTCCAACAGTTGTGAGCGGATAGCCGATTGTGGGTTTGACTGATGTTTCCCTGACGATGATAAGTGATGCCGAACAACTTTTTCTGTCTGTTGGCATCTGTGTGCCATCTTTGGAAGGTATCTATTCACATATTCCCCACATTTTTTATACTTTTTTTTGTTTTGATTTGTATGAGTGTTGTGTGTATTTTGGATATTAGCCTCTTCTCACACATACGATTCACAGATATTTTTTTCTTATTGGGTCAGTGGCCTTTTAAGTTTTTGATGGTTTCTTTTGCCGTGTGGAAGATTTCAGTTTGATGTTGTTCCACTTGTTTATTTTTGCTTTTGTTGCCTTTGCATTTGGTGTCCGATCTGAAGACTCTTTGCCAAAACCAATGTCAAGAGACTTAGTACCTGTGTCTTCTTGGAGGTTTATGGATTCAGGTCTTATGTTCAAATCATTCATCCATTAAAAATTTTGTGTGTGGTGTAAGAAAGTGACCCAGTTATATTCTTCTGCATTTAGTGTCCAGTTTGCCTGTTACCGCTCACTGAAGACACAGTCCTTCCCTCATGGCATATCTTCTGCTGCTGTGTCGTAAGTTAGGATCATCTACGTGTGGGTACGTTTCTGAGCTTTCTGTTCTGTTTCACTGACCTGGTGTCTGTGTTTATGCCAGTTCCATCCTGTTTTGATGACAACAGCTTTGTAATCTAGCTTGAAATCCAGGTGTGTGTTGACTGCACCTTTCTTTCTCCAGGTTGCTTTGGGTATTTGGGGTCTTTTGTGATTCCATACAAGTTTGAGGACTGTTTTCTATTTCCTCGAATAATGCCACTGCAATTCAGATAAGGATTTCATCACATCTGTCGATTGCTTTGGGTACGATGGACATGTTCACATAATTAACTTTTCCAGTTAAGGAGCATGGCATAAGCTTCCATTTGTTTGTGTTGCCTTCCAAATCTTTGACCCATACATTCTGCCCCCCTCGACACACGTGTTTTTCATTTCTTTTCTGCCATGTGTTGAGTGTACTATGTCTTTCTCATTCTTGGTTACTTTTATTCCTAGATTTTTTTTTCATGCAATTGTAAATGGCATTGCTTTTTTATTTCTCTTTGCGAAAGTATGTCATCAGTATACAGAAATGCAACAAGTTGGGTCATCTGTGTGGCTCCATAGGTGAAGCGTCTGCCTTTAGCTCAGGTCATGATCCCAGAGTTCTGGGATCGAGCCCCATGTTGGGCTCCCTGCTTAGCGAGGGTCTGCTTCTCCCTCTTTCTGACACTCCCCCTGCTCCTGCTTTTTCTCTTCCTGTCAAATAAATAAATAAATAAAATCTGAAAAAAATAAAGACAACAGGTCTCTGTATATCGACTTTATATCCTGCAGCTTTCTTGAATTTGTTTATTCTAACAGTTTTTTTGTGTGGAATCTTTCGGGATTTCATGTCATTTGCAAATAGTGACAGTTTTCCTGTATGGATTTCATATCTTTCTCATTTTTAAAATGATGTTAGTCACCCTAGAGTACTTCATTTGTTTTTGATGTAGTGTTCCATGATTCATTGTTTGCATATAACACCTAGTGCTCATTATGACACGTGCCCTCCTTTTTTTTAAAAAAAAGAATTTATTTATTTATTCGACAGAGATAGAGACAGCCAGCGAGAGACGGAACACAAGCAGGGGGAGTGGGAGAGGAAGAAGCAGGCTCACAGCGGAGGAGCCTGATGTGGGGCTCGATCCCATAACCCTGAGCCGAAGGCAGACGCTTTACCGCTGTGCCACCCAGGTGCCCCAATATGTACCCTCCTTAATACCCATCACCAGGATAACCCATTCCCCTTCCCCTCCCTTTCTGCAGCCTTCAGTTTGTTTCCCAGTTTCAGTAGTCTCTCATGATTCATCTCCCCCTCTCATTCCCCCCTTCACTTTTCCCTTCCATCTTCTAATGTCCTCCATGCTATTCCTTCCGTTCCACATAGGAGTGAAACCATATGATAATTGTCTTTCTCTGCTTGACTTAATTTCACTTAGCATAATCCCCTCCTGGTCCATCCACGTTGGTGCAAATGGGGGGTATTCATCCTTTCTGATGACTGAGTAATATTCCATTGTGTAGATGAACCACATCTTCTTTGTCCATTCATCTGCTGAAGGACACCTTGGCTCCTTCATCAGTTTGGCTATTATGTACATTGCTGCTATGAACATTGGGATAGAGGTGCCCCTTCTTTTCATTACTCTGTGTCTATGCGGTAGATACCCAGTAGTGCAGTTGGTGGGTCATAGGATAGCTCTGTGTTTAACGTCGTGAGGAACCTCCATATTGTTTTCAAAAGTGGCTATACCAGCTTGAATCCTCACGAGTAGTGTAAGATGGTTACGCTTTCTCCACATCCTCTCTGACTTTTTTTTATTTCCTGTCTTGTTAATTTTTTTCAAGATTTTATTGATTTATTCCACAGAGATAGAGATAGACAGCGAGAGAGGGAACACAAGCAGGGGGAGTGGGAGAGGAAGAAGCAGGCTCATAACGGAGGAGCCTGATGTGGGGCTCGATCGCATAATGCCAGGATCACGCCCTTAGCCGAAGACAGACGCTTAACCACTGTGCCACCCAGGTGCCGCCTGCCTTGTTAATTTTAACCATTCTAACTGGTGTATGGTGGTATCTCATTGTCGTTTTGATTTGTATTTGCCTGATGGCAAGTGATGTGGAGCATTTTTTCATGTGTCTGTTGGCCATTTGTATGTCTTCTCTGGAGAAGTATCTCTTTGTGTCTTCTGCCCATTTTTTGGGTGTCGAGTTTGAGGCGTTCTTTATAGATCTTGGATACCAGCCCTTTATCTGTAATATTATTTGCAGATATCTTCTTCGATTCCATAGGATGCCTTTTTGTTTTTTTGATCATTTGCTTTGCCGAGCAGAAGTTTTTATCCTGATGAAGTGCCAATAGTTCATTTTTGCTTTTATTTCCTTTGCCTTTAGAGACATGGCTTGCAAGAAGTTGTTGTGTCCAAGGTTGAAGAGTTCTTTTGATTTTGATATGAGACAGGAATCCATTATCTTTCTTTCTTAATTTTATTGGAGTCCTCTGTCTTTCTTGGTGAGTCTAGCTAAGTTTGTCAGTTTTGTTTATCTTTCCAAAAAAGGCAGCTCTCATTTTCATTTTTTTTTGTCCTTTTAGTCTCCGTTGGATTTATTAATGCATTCCTTTTTGTTATTTCCTTATTTCTACTAATTTGTGGCTTTGTTTGTTCTTTTTTTTTTTCTAATTCTTTACCACATAAATCAGGTTGTTTATTGGAGAGCATTCTCATGGATTGATGAAGACATGAATTTCTATGAATGTCCCCCATAAAGCTACTTTTGCTGCATCCCATAAGTTTTTGTAAGTTGTCTTTTTCATCAGTGTCAAGGTACTTCTAAAATTTTTTTGATTTCTTCTTTGACTGTTGGTTGTTCAGTAGCATGTTGTTAAATCTCCACACATTTATTTAAGATTATTTAAGTATCTGACAGAGAGTGAGACAGCGAGAGAGGGAATGCAAGCAGGGTGGTGGGAGAGGGAGAAGTGGGCTTCCCACTGAGTAAGGAGCCTGATTCGGGGCTAGATCCCAGGATCCTGGAATCACGACCTGAGCTGAAAGCAGATCCTTAACGACTGAGCCACCCAGGCCCCCCAATCTCCACCTATTTTTGACTGTCCCATTTTTTTCTTGAGACTGATTTCTAGTTTCATATCATTGTGGTTGGACAAGATTTGAAGCAGAAGGTGAAAAGAGCATTCAGATGAAAGGTTTGTTTCCTGGAGGGTTTTCTGAGGGCAGACCATGAGTTCAGTGGGGATGGAGGAAGGTTTTGTGAGACGGGGGGTGGGGTTAACCCTCGTTAGAATTACTGACTACTACCATGCAGGCTGTGTGCTACCGTTCACACCGTAGTCCTGATGGACTGGTACTTCATTAGAAATATTTTCTAGGAGGTGTAGGCATAGTCTTCACTAAAAGAAAGGTGCCATGTGGGTTCATGGCATGACCCCAGGTCAGCAACCAGGATGTTTGGTATTGTGGGGGATCAGAACCAGGCTTTCTGTGGGAAGTGACAGAAATAGGGTATGGTGAGCTCCATGACCATAGGTGAGGTCCCTAGTGACCCACTGGGTGTTGGGTTCTGTGGATCTGTCTCATCAGGTGCTGTGGAATTCAGGGACACCCTCCTGTCTGTGGATTTGTGTGGAGACAGGTAGACATCAGTGTCTGGCCAGGCACGAGGGTCACACTGGACCACCACCAGAGGTGCAGCGTGCGTGGGAGCCACTGCTTGGTTTCCACGAAAGCTGACCAGGGTCTGTGACCGTGATTCCTAGCAGCTGCAAGGGGAGAGGAGGCCGGGGGTGGTGCACACTTCCTAGAGTTGTGGTCAGGACTAGTCTGGAGCCCACTGAAGTCAGCCACACTGGGCACAGAAGGCACCCAGTCAGTGTAGCTGTGGGCACTGCTCCCATGGCACTTTCAGGCCGGCTCCATGCTGCCACCTCCTGCATTTCATCATCATCTTCAAGGTCATGTGCCTCTGCTCTTGCCCCATGGCCTCCGGGGTATTGTCCGTCCTCCATCTGGCCCTCGTCCCTGGTGCCCTGTGCAGTCCAATGCCAGGGTACCCGTCTTGAGACAAATATCTGGCCCTGATGGAACACTTCCATGGATCTCGTGTAATGTGAGGGTGATGCCCTGCACTGGAAGGGGGCTACAGGTCCCCAGTCAGGAGAGCCATGTCTCCCTTTTCAGCATGGCCTGCCCGCCCCTAAGTCTTCTTAGGGAAGCTCTCCCCACTTCATGAGATGACAGCCCTGAACTTAAAAATGAATGTCATTTTACATATCTCTATGCCTTAGTTCATCCATGGCATGTCTTTCAACCCCGTCAGTGGGTTTTTTTTAGAAGTTCTGAAGGGCTGTCTGCTCAAGGAGGGGATGACCTGGGTGGGGCAGCTTTCCCTCTCATCTCCCTCAGCATGTCTCTGAGCCCTGGGGCCAGCTGTCCCACTGAGGATTGAGGGACACGAGCCAGCCCTTCCTGAGCCCAGGCTGTGTCAGCTCATAGACTGATGCGTGTCAGAGTGGTGGGTAGCTGGCATGGGCCAGAGGCAGGCAGTGTCTCCTTCTCATTCCTTCCCTCCCTTCCTCCCAGAGGTAGCTCAGAGCAGCCTTCAACCCCTGCATCTGCAGATCCCTTGACCTGTGCCTCCTGTGTTCAGCTGGTGACCTTGGAGTTTCGCATGGATTCTACCTCACGTACCCTCTCCCGTAGCAATTCCTGGATCAGGGGAGGGGTCGGACCCTTGTCTGCTTTTGGTCTTCTTCCTGTCCAGCACCAAGCCCACCCACCTTTGCATCTTCCATGTATGTGCTTGGAAGCAAGCCCATCCACAGGGAACCTATTAGCCAAATGGATCCAGGCAATGAACATTGAAGTAGAGATCCAGGATCCATAATAAACCTGCTCTGAAACCTGTCCCAAAGTCTGTGAGTCTCTCACACTGAAACAAAAACAATAATAGCTTTCTGGACTGTGAAGTGACATGTGTCTCTACTTCCAATCTTGAATGCATTGGTGCTGAGCCTGGACTGAAAAGGACCATGGCTCCCATGGGCTGGGATCCACGGTAAGAACTCAGTGAAATCTGAATTTGATTCATGTAGTGAATAATTATTGTAGAGCGAATCCTCCCAAGTAGGGCTTATGCACAGTGCACAGGAAAAGCTTTTTCAAAGAGGTTTCTGAAAGAAAAAATCTTTTTTAGAAATTTATTTTAATTCCAGTAGAGCTAACATACAGTGTTACATTCGTTTCAGGTGTACAATAGAGTGATTCAGTAATTCTATAAATTACTCAGTGGTCATCAAGAAAAGTGTCCTCTTAATCCCCTTCACCTATTCCACTCAACCCTCTATCCACCTCCTCTTGTAACCATCCGTTTGTTCTCTATTGTTAAGAGTTTGTATTTTGGTGTGTCTCCTTTTTCTCTTTTAGTTATTTATTTTTGTTTGTTGCTTAAATTCCCTATTAGAGTGACATCTTATGGGATTTGTCTTTCTCTGAATGCCTGATTTTAGTTAGGATAATACTCTCTAGCTCCATTCACGTGGCTGCAAATGGAAGGTTTCATTCTTTTTCAAGCCGAGTAATACTCCATTGTGTGTGTGTATGTGTGTGTGTGTGTGTGTGCACGTGCGTGTGTGTGAATACACATCTAATATCTCATTTGTCAATTTTTCTACAGACACTTGGGTTGCTTCCATATTGTGATATTCTAAATAATGGTGCAAGGAACATAGGGGTGCACGTATCCTTTTACGTTACTGTTTTCCTATTCTTTGGGTAAATACGAGTAGTGTGATTGTTGGATCGTAGGGTAGTTTTATATTTAATTTTTTCAATAACCTTCATACTGTTTTCCACGGTGGCCACCACAATTTGCATTCCCACCCACAGTTCACGAGGATTCCCCTTTATCCACATCCTCTCAACACCTGTTCTTTGTTGTGCTTTTGATGTTAGCCATTCTGACAGGTTTGAGGTATTACCTCATTGTCCTTTGGATTCACATTTTCCTGATGATGGGTGATGGTGAACATCTTTTCACGGGACTGTTGGCCATTTGTATTTCTTCTTTGGAGAAATGTCTGTCCATGTCTTCTGCCTATTTTTTAACTGGATTATTTGTTTTTTGGGGGTCGAGTAGTATCAGTTGTATATGTTTTGGACACTATCCCTTTATTGCATATGATCTTTGCAAATATCATCTCCCTTTGAGTAAGTTGTCTTACTATTTTTACGTTTTCATTGTTCTTCTGCCATGTGGAAACTTTATTTTGCTGTATTCCCAATAGTTTATTTTTGCTTTCATTTCCTTTGCCTCAGGACACAGTCTAGAAAAACGTTAATATGGTCCATGTCAAGAAGTTACTGTCTTCCCTCCTGTAGGATTTTTATGGATTCAGGTCTCATATTGAGGTCTTGAAACTGTTTTGTGTTTGTCTGTATTGTGTAAGAAAGCAGTCTAATTTCATTCTTTTGTGCGTAGCTGTCTAGTTTTCCCAACAAAATTTGTTGTAGAGACTGTCCTTTTCCCTTTTGATATCGTTGCTTGCTTTGTGGAAGATTCATGGACCACATAATTATGGGTTTCTGTTTGAACTTGTATCCTGTTCCTTTGGTCGCTGTGTCTATTTTTGTGCCATACTCTCTTGTTAGGATGACTGCAGCTTTGTAGTATAACCTGAAATCTGAAATTGTGAGTCCTCCAGCTTTGTTTTTCTTTTCCACATTGCACTGGCTGTTCGGAATCTTTAGTGGTTCCATACAAATGTTTAGGATTGTTTATTCAAGGTCTTTTGTTCTTTAATTTAAATTCAATTAGCCAACTTACAGTACATCATTAGTTTCAGATGTAGTCTTCAATCAATTTTCAGTTGTGTGTAACACCCAGTGCTCATTGTATCATGTGACCTCCTTAATGCTACTCACCCAGTTACCCCCCCAAACTTCTCCTCCAGCAATCATCAGTTTCTTGTGATAGTTAAGAGTCCATCATGGGTTTTCTCCCTCTCTGATGACTTCCCATTCTATTTTCCCTTCCTTCCCCTATGGTCACCTTCCTTGTTTCTGATATTCCACATAGGAGTGAAAGCATATGATCATTGTCTTTCTTTCATTGACTTATTCCACTCATCATAATACCCTCCAGCTCCACCCAGGTAGGTGTGATGGTAAGTATTCATCCTTTCTGATGGCTGAGTAATATTCCACTATAGATATGATCCACATCTTCTTTATCCATTCATCTATCCATGGTCATCTGCACTCCTTCTGCAGCTTGTCTATTATGGATATTGCTGCTATGAACACTGTGGTGCATGTGTCCCATCTTCACTACCTCTGTATCTTTGGGGTAAATACCCAGTAGTGCAATTGCTGGGACATAGGGTAGCTTTATTATAACTTCTTGAAGAAACTCTGTACCATTTTCAAGAGTGGCTGTACTGGACTGCATTTGTACTGGGGTGTAAGAGTGTTCCCATTTCTCCACATCCTCTCCAACATGTATAGTTTCATGTCTTCTTATTTTTAGATATTCGGCCTCGTGTGGTAGGGCATCTATAGGGGTTTAGATTTCCATTTCCCTGAAGCCAAGTGATATGAAGCATTTATGCATGTATCTTTTGGTCACCAGTACGTCGTCATCAGTGAAGTGACTTCCCATTTTAATCCATCTCAAGACCTAAAGCTGGGTAAGGCACTGAAGCTGGATGGTGCCATCGGTTGGAAGTGTGGAGAATTTCAAAAGATCTCCTTGGAGAGCAAGTTTAAAGGTCAGTTTGAAGCTACTAATTGGATCCGGGGAGATCTCTGAAAGTGGGGGTTGCCTGCGATGGGCTGAGGAGGGCCCTCCGATTTTCCTATGAATCCTTGCTGCAGCCCCAAATGACAGTTTCCTGCTGTGGGGCAGGCTGAGTCCTCTAGTCGTGCAGAGGTGAGCCCAATGCCTGGTGCCTTGGAGGCAGGCAAACAGGGAGGGACCCTCAGCAGAAGACCCAGGGTTAGGTTAGGCCTCAAGAGACAGCAGGTCCAAACTGCCCAGTGCTCAGAGAACTCCCAGGCCGACTGAGATGAGGGCACAAGCGTGGGTGAGTGTGAGCCTGAGGTTCCATCCGGAATGGCCCACAAATGTCGGGGTTCACCAGAAGGGGCTCTCAGGGGTGCCCCAATTCTCTTGCCCTGAATGCTCCGTTGTGCCCCAAAACGGTACAGTTTCCTGTGGGCTGCAGGATGAGTCCTACAGTGGGGCTTGTGTGTCCCCAATCCCCCGGAGTAGGGTGCCAGGACCCTGGGGAGGGGCCCCTCTGTGGCTAACCTAGTGTAAGGTTTAGGGTCCAGGAGCCCGGCAAGGACAATCTGCAGGCTGTGCAGCGAGCTCTGTGGAGGGCTGAGAGGAGGCCATGGGGGATGGTGAACATAGGCCTCAGGGTTGGGGCACGGGGGGCTGCCAAAAGTGGGGACAGGCCCTGGGGGCCTCCCCATGTTCTCATGCCCTGTAGGCTCCGTAGAGCCCCAAGGGGCACAGTTTCCTTTCCGGTGGCAAGCTGAGTCCTGCTGTGTGGTACAGGTACCCCAATTCCCTGGGGCTGTGGTGTAAGGCTCCTGGGAGTCCCCCACACCCGCGGCCGACCTAGGGCTAGGGTTAGGCCCCAGGAGCCCGGCAGGCCCGATCTGCTGGCTGTATGGCGAGCTACATGGGCTGAGGTGAGGGTGCAGGGAGGGTGAGCGTGGGCTTCAGGGTTGGGTTGCGGGAGGCCACCGACGTTCGCTGGTGGCTCAGGAGGGCCCTCCTGGTTCTCCCACCCTGAACGCTCTATGGCCTCCCAAGGCGCACGGTTTCCTGCGGGGTGGCAGACTGAGTCCTGCTGTGGGGCTCAGGTGTCCCGAATCCCCGCGGCTCTGGCTCCAGGCTCCTGGGGAGGGGCCCCTCCACAGATGAACTAGGGTTAGGGTTGGGGCCCAGGAACCCCGCAGGCCAGATCTGCCCGCTATGTGGCGAGCACTGCCGCGGGCTGAGGTGAGGGTGTGGGGTGGGGTGAGCATGGGCTTCAAGCTTGGGTTTAGGGATCGCTGAAGTTCGCAGGGGACTCTGGGGGCCCTCCTGGTTCTCCCGCCCTGAATGCTCTACAGCCTCCCAAGGAGCACGGTTTCCTGTGGGCTGGCAGGCTTTATCCTGCAGTGGGGCTCAGGTGTCCCCAGTCCCTGGGGCTGTGGCACCGGGCCCCAGGGGAGGGGCCCTACCCAGCCGACCTAGGGTCAGGTCTAGGCCCCAGGAACCCGGCAGGCCTGATCTGCCAGCTCTGTGACGAGCTCGGTGGCAAGCTGAAGGGAAGGCGTGGGGCGGGATGAGCGTGGGCCTCAGGGTTGGGGTGTAGGGGGCCGCCGAGGATCGCTGGGGTCTCAGAGGGGCCCTACCAGTTCTCCTGAACGGGATGCTCTGCGGCGCCCCAAGGGGCATGGTTTCCTGAGGGGTGGCAGGCTGAGTCCCGTGGTGTGTTCCAGGGGTACCCAATCCCCGGGGTTAAGGTACGGATTAGGGTACGGGTTAAGGTTAGAGTATGGATTATGGTTAGGGTATGGGAGAGGGTAGGGTTTAGGGTTAGGGTAAGGAGAGGGTATGGGTTAGGTTTGGGTTTAGGGGTTACAAGTTAGACGTTATGGGTTAGTGTACAGATTAGGGTTCAGGGTACGGGTTAGGGTTTAGGGTTTGGGTTTAGGGTTAGGGTTAGGGTTGGAGTAGGGGTTAGGTTTAGGGTACGGATTAGGGTTAGGGTACTGGTTAGGGTACGCATTAGGGTACGGTTATGGTTAGTGTTGGCATTTGGATTAGGGTACGGTTTAGGGTACGGGTTAGGGTACGGGTTAGGGTTAGGGTACAGTTTAGGGTTATGGTACAGGCCAGGGTACGGTTTAGGGTTAGGGTTAGGGTACGGGTTAGGGAATGGGTTAGGGATAGGGATAGGGTATGGTTTAGGGTTAGGGTATGGGTGTGGGTACGGGTTAGGGTACAGGTTAGGGTTAGGTATGGGTTAGGGTATGGGTTAGGGTCCGGGTTAGGGATAGGGTACAGGTTAGGGTATGGGTTAAGGTTAAGGTAAGGGTACTGGTTAGGGTTAGGGTACGGGTTACGGTTTAGGGTTTAGGTTTACGGTTAGGGTATGGGTTAGGTTTAGGGTACGGGTACGGTTAGGGTACGGGTATGGTACGAGTTAGGGTATGGGTTATGGTCAGGGTTCAGGGTTAAGGTTAGGGTATGGGTTAGGGTACTTGTTAGGGTTAAGGTTAAGTTTAGGGTACGGTTTAAGTTATGGGTTAGGGTACAGTTTAGGGTTAGGGTTAGGGTACAGGTTTGGGTACGCGTTAGAGTACGTGTTAGGGTTAGGGTACAGGTTAGGGTTCGGGTTAGGGTATGGGTTAAAGTTAGGGTTAGAGTATGGGTTAGGGTTAGGTTACTGGTTAGGGGTAGGGTTAGCTGAAGGGGTAGGGTTAGGGGTAGGGTTAGGGTTATGATAGGGGTCGGGGTATGGTTAGGGTTTAGGGTTAGGGTTTGGGGTTTGGCTTAGTGGTTAAGGTAAGGGTTTAGTGTTTAGGGTTTCGGGTTTAGGGTTAGGGGTTAGGATTTAGGGTTTAGTGTTAATGTAGGGTTTAGGGTTTAAGGATTAGGGTTTAGGGTTAGGTTTAGGTTAGGGTCAGGGTTAGGGTAAGGGTTAGGGGTTAGTGTTAGGGTTAGGGTGAGGGTTAGGGGTTAAGGTTTAGGGTTTAAGGTTAGGGGTTAGGGTTTAGGGTTAGACCCCAGTAGGCCAGCAGTACCGATGCAACGGCTGTGCGGCGATCGGAGGAGTGGGCCAATGTGAAGGCGCTGGTGAGCGGCAGCATGGGCCCAACCATTTTGGTGCAGGAGGGCCTTCGAAAGTCGCCGGGGCCTCGGAGTGCCTTGCCCGTTCTCCCGCTCTGAATGACTAGCGGGGCCCCTAGCGGCTCGGGTGGCTGAAGGGCAACAGGGTGAGTCCGGCACATGGGCTTGTGGTCCCCATCCTCGGCGTTGCGGAGCCACGCCACTCGGGAAGTGCCTCTCGGGGGCTGACCTACACTTAGGGTTAGTCCCCAGGAGGCCGGCAGGCCCGATACACCACATGTGCGTTGATTGGAGCGGTGGGCCGAGGTGAGGGTGCTGGTGAACATGAGCCTGGGCCGAAGCGTTTTGGTTCCGGGCACCTTCGAAGGTTGGAGGGAGTTCGGAGGGCCCTGCCAGTTCTCCAACACTGAATGAATGGTGGTGCCCCTAGCGGCACGTTTAGGAAGGGACCCTCAGGGGCCGTCCTAGGGTGTAGGGTTAGCGCCCAGTAGGCCGGCAGGCCAGATCTGCCAGCTGTGCGAAGGGCAGAGGTGTGGGCCGAGTTGAGGGCGATGGCGAGCGGGAGCATGGGCCCCAGGGTTTTGGCGCCCTGGGCCTTGCAATGTTGCCATGGCTCGGAGGGCCCTGCCCTTTCTCCTGCCCTGAATAACCAGCGGCGCCCCTAGTGGCTCCGTTGGCGGTGGGGCAGCAGGGTGAGTCCTGCACTGTGGCTTGGGGATCCCCAATCCCCGGCGTTGCGGGGGCAGGCCCCTTGGGAGGAGCTCCTCGTGGGCTGACCTAGGGTTAGAGTTAGCCCCCAGGAGGCTGGCAGGCCCAATCCTCTGGCTGGGCGGTGAGAGGTGGGCGGGCAGAGGTAAAGGCGCTGCTGAGCGGGAGCGAGGGCCCCTGCATTTTGGCGTGGGAGGCTTCAAATGTCGCTGGTTTCTCCAGGGCCCTGTCGTTCTCCCGCCCTGAATGACCGGCGGCACCCCTAGCGGCCCGGGTGGGGGCATTGAGGCAGGGTGATTCTGGCTCTGGGGCTTGGGGTTCCCGATCCCCAGTGTAGCAGCAGCAGGACCCTTGGGAGGGGCCCCTGAGGGGCCGACCTAGGATTAGGGTTAAGACCCAGGAGGCCGGCAGGCCCAATCCGCCCGCTGGGCTGAGAGCTGAGGGGCAAGCCAAGGTGAGGGCGTGGGGAGTGGGAGCGTGGGCACCAGCGTTTTGGACCAGGGAGCCCTTGAATGTCACCGGGGGCTCGGAAGGCCCTGCCCCTTCTCTCGCCCTGAATGACCTGCGGCGTCCCTAGCGGCCCGGGTGGTGACAGTGCGGCAGGGTGAGTCTGGATCTGGGGCTCTGAGTCACCAAACCCCAGCGTTACAGAACCAGGCCCCTTGGGATGTCCCCCATGGGGCCGACCTAGGGTTTTGGTTAGCCCCCAGGAGCCCGGCAGGCCTTATCCACCAGCTCTGCAGCAACCAGAGGGGCAGGCCAAGGGGAGGGCGCTGGTGAGCAGGAGCGTGGGAGCCACCTTTTTGCGCAAGGGTGCTTTGAAGGTCGCAGGGGAAACGGAGCACCCTGCCACTTCTCCCACACTGAATGACCCGTGGCTCCCCTAGCGGCCTGGGTGGTGGCGCGGCAGCAGGTGAGTCCGGCGCTGGGTCTCAGGGGTCCCCAATCCACTGTGTTGCGGCGCCAGGCCCCTTGGGAGGGGCCCCTCGGGGGCTGACCTAGGTTAGGGTCAGCCCCCAGGACGCCAGCAGGCTCAATCCGCCAGCTGTGTGGCGAATGGAGTGGTGGGTCGAGGTGAGGTCTCTGTCGAGAGGGAGCTTGGGCCCAAGCATTTTGGCTCCGGGGGCCTTTTAATGTTTCCGGGGACTCGGCGGGCCATGCCCATTCTCCTCCCTGAGTGACCGGCAGTGCCCCTAGCTGCCCAGGTGGCAGCGGGGCGGCAGGGTGAGTCAGGCGCTGTGGCTCGGGTATCCCCAATCCCCGGTGTTGCAGCGCCAGGCCCCTTGGGAGGGGCCCCTCGGGGGCCAACCTAGGGTTAGGTTTAGCCCCTAGGAGGCCGGCAGGCCCTATTCGCCAGCTGTGTGGAGACTGGAGTGTCGGACCGAGGTGAGGGCGCTGGTGAGCGGGAGCGTGGGCTCGGGTGTTTTGGCGCGGGGGGCTTTTGAAGGTCGCAGTGTCTCGGAGGGCCCTGCCTGTTCTCCCGCCCTGAATGAACGGCAGCACCCCAAGCCCCCGGGTGGCAGCTGGGTGGCAGGGTGAGTCAGGTGCTGAGGCTCAGGATCCCCAATCTCCGGCGTTGGAGCGCCAGGCCCCTTGGGATGGGCCCCTCGGTGGTCAATCTAGGGTTACGGTTAGCCCCCAGAAGGCCAGTGGTCCCGATCAGCGGCTGTGCAACACGCGAAGGGTTGGGCCGAGGTGAGGGCGCTGGCGAGCCTTAGCATGAGCCCAAGCCAAGCACGGGGGGCCTTTGAATGTCAGCGGGTGCTCGGAGGGCCCTAACCATTTTCTTGCTCTGATTGAACGGTGGGCCCCTAGCGGCTCGGGTGGCTGAAGGGAAGCAGGGTGAGTCTGGCACTTGGGCTCGGTGTCCCCATCCCCAGCGTTGCGATGCCAGGCCCCTTGGGAAGGGCCCCAGGGGTGCCGACCTATGGTTAGGGTTAGCCCCCAGGAGTCCGGCAGGTCCGATACACCACCTGTGCGTCGAGCGGCGAGTTGGGCCGAGGTGAGGGTGCTGGTGAACATGAGCCTGAGCCCAAGTGTTTTCGTTTGGGGCGCCTTCGAAGATCAGCAGTTTTCGGAGGGCCCAGCCCGTTCTCCCACCCTGAATGAACGGTGGCATCCCTAGCGGTCCGGGTGGGGCGGGGCGGCTGGCTGTAACTGACGATGGGGTTGGGGGTCCCCAATCCCCAGCATTGGGCCGCCAGGCCCCTTAGGAGGGGCCCTTCGGGGGCCAACCTAGAGTTAGGGTTAGCCCCTAGGTGGCCAGCAGGCCCTATTCGCCAGCTGTGTGGAGAGCGGAGTGGCGGACCCAGGTGAGGGCGCTGGTGAGCGGGAGCGTGGGACCTAGCATTTTGGTGCGGGTTGCCTTTGAAGGTCGCAGGGGACTGGAGGGCCCTGCCCATTCTACCACTCTGAATGAGGACGGCGCCCCTAGTGGGCCGGGTCGCGGCAGGGCGGCAGGGTGAGTCTGGCGCTGGTGCTCGGGGGTCCCCAATCCCTGTCGTGGTGGCGCCAGACCCCTGGGAGGGGCCCCTCGACATCCAACCTACTGTTAGTCCCCAGGAGGCCGGCAGGCCCGATCCAGCGGTTGTGCGGCTTGTGGAGGGGCTGGCCGAGGTGAGGGCGCTGGTGAGCGGAAGCGTGGGCCAAAGCATTTTGGCGTGGGAGGACTTCAAATGTCACCGGAGGCTCGGAGGGCCCTGCCCATTCTCCAACCCAGATGACCGGCGGCGCCTCTAGCGGCCCGGGTGGTGGCGGGGCATCAGGGTGCGTCCGGCAGGTTGCTTTGGGGGTGCCCAATCCCCCGCATGGTGGCGCCAGGCCCCTTGGGATGGGCCCCTCAGGAGCCAAGCTAGGGTTATGGTTAGCTCCAGGCGGCCGGCAGGCCCGATCCACCGGCTGTGCGGCGAGCAGAGGGGCAGGCCGAGGTGGGGTCGCTGGGGAGTGGGAGCGTGGGCCCAAGCGTTTTAGTGTGGGGGGCCTTCAAAAGTCGGCGGGGGCTTGGAGGGCCCTGCCCGTTCTCCTGCCCTGAATAACCGGCGGCGCCCCTAGCACCCCAGGTTGCGGTGGGGCGGCCGTATGAGTCCGGCGCTGGGGCTCGGGGGTCCCCAATCCCAGGCCTTGCAGCTCCAGGCTCCTTGGGAGGGGCCCATCGGGGGCCGACCTAGGTTTAGGGTTAGCCCCCAGGAAGCTGGCAGGCCTGATCCGCCGGCTGTGTAGCCAGCAGAGGGGCAGGCCGAGGTGAGGGCGCTGTCGAGCGGGAGCCCGGGCCCAAGCATTTTGGCGTGGGGGCATTCGAAAGTCACTGGGGGTTAAGAGCGCACTTCCCGTTCTACCTCGCTGAAAGCCCAACGGCGTACCTAGCGGCTCGGGTTGCGGAGGGGCGGCAGGGTGAGTACGGTGCTGGGGCTCGGGGATCCCTAATCCCCGGCATTGCAGCACCAGACCCCTTGGGAGGGGCCCCTCGGGGGCTGACATAGGGTTTGGGTTAGCCTCCAGGAGGCCGGCAGGCCCAATCCACCAGTTGTGCGGCGAACGGAGGGTCAGGCGGAGGTGAGGCCACTGGCGAGCGGGAGCATGGGCCCAGGTGTTTTGGCGTGGGGGTCCTTCAAAGGTCGCCGGAGGCTCAGAGGGCCCTGCACGTTCTTCCGCCCTGAATGACCGGCGGCTACCCTAGCGGCCCGGGTAGAGGACGGGCGGTATGGTGAGTCAGGCGCTGGGGCTCGGTGTCCCCAACCCTCGGCGTTGGGGCGCCAGGCCACTTCGGAAGGGCTCTAGGGGGCCGACCGAGCATTACTGTTAGCCCCCAGGAGGCCGGCAGACCCGATCTCCCAGCTGTGTGGCGAGCAGAGGGGCGGGCCATGGTGAGGGCGCTGTTGAGTGGAATCGTGGGCCCAAGAGTTTTGGCGTGGGGGGCATTCAAAAGTCGCTGGGGGCTCAGAGTGCCCTTCCCGTTGTACCGCGCTGAATGCCTGACGGCGCACCTAGCGGTGCGGGTTGCAGAGGGGCGGCAGGGTGAGTCCAGTGCTGGGGCTCGGGGGTCCCCAATCCCAGGCGTTGCGGATCCAGGGCCCTTGGGATGGGCCACTCTGGGGCCAACCAAGGGTTATTGTTAGCCCCCAGGAGGCCAGTAGGCCCAATCCGCCGGCTGTGCGGCAAGTGGAGGTGTGGGCCCAGGTGAGGGCGGTTGAGAGCAAGAGCGTGGGCTCAAGCGTTTTGGCACGGGGGGCCTTAAAAATCATCGGGGGTTCAGCGGGCCCTTCCTGTTCTCCCACCCTGAATGACCAGCGGCACCCCTAGCAGCCTGGGTGGTGGCGTGGCGGCAGGATGAGACTGGCAATGGGGCTCGGGGGTCCCCATTCCCTGGCATTGCGGCACCAGGCCGCTTGGAGGGGCCCCTTGGGTGCCGAGCTTGGGTTAGGGTTAGCCCCCAGGAGGCTGGCAGGCCTGATCGGCCAGGTGTGCGGCGAGTGAAGTGGCGTGCAGAGGTGATGGCACTGGCGAGCGGGAGCGTGGGCCTAAGCGTTTTGGCGCTGGGGGCATTTGAAAGTCGCCGGGGGCCCAGAGCGCCCTACAGGTTCTCCCACCCTGAATGACCGGTGGCGCCCCTAGGGGCCGGTAGGGGAGGGGCAGTAGAGTGAGTCCAGCGCTAGGGCTCGGGGGTCCCCAATCCCCGGCATTGTGGCACCAGGCCTTTGGAAGGGACCCCTCGGGGTCCGACCTAGGGTTAGGGTTAGCCCCCAGGAAGCAGGCCGGCCCGATCCGCTAGCTTTCGGCAAGCGGAAGGGCGGCCTGAGAAGAGGGCGCTGACAAACAGGAGCGTGATCCCAAGCGTTTTGGTGCGGGGGGCCTTCGAATGTCGCCGGGGGCTCGGAAGCCCCTGCCCGTTCTCCCGCCCTGAATGACCGTGGCGCCCCTAGCGGTCCGGGTGGCGGCGGGAAGGCAGGGTGAGTCCCACGCAGGGGCTTGGGTGTCCTCAATCCCCGGCGTTGTGGCGCTAGGCCCCTTGAAAGGGGCCCCTCGGGGGGGACCTGGGTGTAGGGTTAGCCCCAGGAGGCCGGCAGGCCCAATCCGCAGGCTGTGTGGCATACGGTGGGGCAGGCCGAGGTGAGGCCGCTGGCGAGTGGGAGCATGGCTCCAAGCATTTTGCAAAGTGGGCCTTCGAAGGTCGTCGAAGTCTCGGAGGGCCCTGCCCGTTCTACTGCCCTGTATAACCGGGGGCACCCCTAGCACCCTGGGTGGCGGTGGGGCAGCCGGGTGAGTCCAGTGCTGGAGCTTGGGGGTCCCCAATCCCAGGCGTTGCTGCTCCAGGCCCCTTGGGATGGGCCCCTCAAGGACCGACCTAGGGTTATGGTTAGTTCCAGGTGGCCGGCAGGCCCGATCCGCCGGCTGTGTGGCGAGCGGAGGGGCGGGCCAAGTTGAGGGCGCTGGCGAGCTGGAGCGAGAGCCCAAGCGTTTTGGCGCGGTGGGCCTTCGAAGGTCACCGGGGGCTCGGAGGGCCATTCCCGTTCTCCCATCCTGAATGAGGACGGCGCCCCTATCGGGCCGGGTCGTGGCGGGGCAGCAGGGTGAATCAGGCGCTGGTGCTCGGGGGTCCCCAATCCCCAGCGTGGCGGTGCCAGGCCCCTTGGGAGAGGCCCCTTGGGCGCCAAAGTAGGGTTTGGGTTAGCCCCAGGAGGCCGGCAGGCGTACGGAGGTGCTGGCCGAGGTGAGGACGCTGACGAGGGGGAGCGTGGGCCCAAGAGTTTTCGCTCGTGGGCCTTCGATGTTCGCTGGGGGCTCGGAGGGCACTGCACGTTCTCCCGCACTGAATGACCGGCGGCACCCCTAGCGGCCAGGGTGGCGGTGGGGCTGCAGGGTGATTCCAGCGCTGGGGTCGGGGGTCCCCAAACCCCGGCGTGTTTTGCGCCACTCACCTTGGGAGGGGCCTTCGTGGGCCGACCTAGTGTTAGGGTTAGACCAAAGGAGGTCGGCAGGCCCGATCTGCCAGGTGTGCAGTGAGTGGAGTGGCGGGCCGAGGTGAGGGCGCTGGCGACAGGGTTCGTGGGCCCAAGTGTTTTGGCGCTGGGGGCCTTCGAAGGTCACCAGGAGCTCTGAGGCCCTGCCCGCTCTACCGGCCTGAATGACCGGCGGCGTCCCTAGGGGCCCGGGTGGTGGCAGGGCGGCAGGGTGCGTCCGGCGCTGGGGCTCGAGAGTCCCCAATCCCTGGCGTGGCAACGCCAGGCCCCTTTGGAGGGGCCCTCAGGGACCGACCTAGGGTTAGGGTTAGCCCCGAGGAGGCCGGCAGGCCCGATCTCCCAACTGTGTGGGGAGTGGAGAGGTGGGCCGAGGTGAGGGTGCAGGGGAGCGGGTATGTGGGCCCAAGCATTTTGGGGCTAGGGCCTTCGATGGTCGCCGGGGGCTCGGAGGGCCCTGCACATTCTCCCGCCATGAAGGACCAGCGACGCCCCTAGCTCCCTGGGTGGCAGCGGGGTGGCAGGGTCAGTCCGGCACTCGTGCTTGGGTTTCCCCAATCCCCAGCGTTGCGGTGCCAGGCCCCTTGGGAGGGGCCCCTCGGGGACTGTCCTAGGGTTAGGTTAACCCCCAGGAGGCCAGCAGTTCCGATCCGCCGACTGTGCAGTGAGCAGAGGGATTGACCGTGGTAGGGCGCAGTCGAGCGGTAGCGTGGTACCTAGCGTTTTGGTGTGGGGGGCCTTCTTATTTCACCGGAGGCTCGGAGGGCCCTGCCGGTTATCCCGCCCTGAATGCCCGGCGGCGCCCCTAGCGGCCCATGTGGCGGCGGGGCGGCAGGGTAAGTCCAGCGCTGCTCCTCGGGGGTTTCCAACACCCAGCATTGTGGCGCCAGGCCACTTGGGATGGGGCCCTAGGAGACCTACCTAGGGTTAGTGTTAGCCCCCAGGAGGCTGGGAGGCCCGATCTGCTGGCTGTGCAGCGTGCGGAAGGGCGGGCCGAGGTGAGGGCACTGGAGAGTGGAAGCGTGGGCCCAAGCGTTTTGGCGAGGGAACCCTTCGAAAGTTGCCGCGGCTCGGAGGGCACTGCCCATTCTCCCGCTCTGAATGACCGGCAGCACCCCTAGCAGCCCTGGGGGCAGCGTAGCGGCAGTGTGAGTCTGGTGCTGGGGCTCCGGGGTCCCAAATCCCCGTCGTTGCGGAGCCAGGCCCCTTGGGATGGGCCCCTAGTGGGCCTACCTAGGGTTAGTGTTAGCCCCCAGGAGGCTGGGAGGCTTGATCCGCAGGCTGTGCAGCAAGTGGAGGGGTGGGCCGAGGTGAGGGCACTGGTTAACGGAAGTGTTGGCCCAAGCGTTTTGCCTGGGGGGGCTTTCGAAGGTTGCCGGGGGCTCGGAGGGCCCTGCCCGTTCTCCCGCCTTAAATGACCATAGGGGCCCCTTGTTGCCCCGGTGGCAGTGGAGCAGCAAAGTGAGTCTGGCGCTGAGGCTCGGGGGTCACCAATCCCCAGCGTTGCGGCCCCAGGCCCCTTGAGAGGGCCCCCTCGGGTGCCGACCTAGGGTTAGGGTTACCCCCAGGAGGCCAGTAGGCCCAATCTGCTGGCTGTGCGGTGAGCGGAGGGGCAGGTTGAGATGAGGGCGTTGGCGTGCGGGAACGTGGGCCCAAAATTTTGGAGCGAGGGGCCTTCGAAGGTCACCAGGGGCTCAGAGGGTCCTGCCCGTTCTCCCGCCCTGAATGACCGGGGGTGCCCCTTGTGGCCCGGGTGGCAGTGGGGGGCATGGTGAGTCCGGCGCTGGGGCTCAGGAGTCCCCAATCCCCATCGTTGTGGCGCCAGGCCCCTAGGGAGGGGCCAATAGGGGGCTGACCTAGGGTTTGGCTTAGCCCCCAGAAGGCCCGCAGGCCCGATCCACCAGCTGTGTGCGGAGCGGAGGCGAGGGCCGAGGTAAGGGCGCTGGCCAGCGGGAGCGTTGGCCCAAGCATTTTGGTGCGGGGGGCCTTCGAAGGTGGCCGGTGACTTGGAGGGCCCTTGCCATTCTCCCTCCCTGAATGAATGGCGGCGCCCCTAGGGGCCCAGGTGGCTGTAGGGCGGGAGGGTGATTTGGGCGCTGGAGCTCGGGAGTCCCGAATCCCCGGTGTTGCGGCAATAGGAACCTGGGATGGGCCCCTCCGGCGCCCACCAAAGGTTAGGGTAACACCCAGGAGGCTGGCAGTCCAGATCCACAGGCTGTGCAGAGAGCGGAGGGGCGGACCGAGGTGAGGGCGCAGGCGAGCGGGAGCATGGGACCAAGCGTTTTGGCGTGGGGGGCCTTCGAAGGTCGCCAGGGGATCGGAGGGATCTGCCAGTTCTCCCTCCCAGAATGACCAACGGTGTTCCTAGTGGCCCGGGTGGTGGCGGGGCAACACAGTGAGTCCGGCGCTGGGGCTCGGGGGTCCCAAATCCCAGGCATTGCGGTGCCAGGCCCCTTCGGAGGGGCCCCTCAGGGACCAACTTAGGGTTATGGGTAGCCCCAGGAGGAGGGCAGGCCTCATCCACTGGCTCTGCAGCGAGTGGAGGAGCGAGCCAAGGTGAGGGCGCTGAGGAGCGGGAGCGTGGGCTCAAGCATTTTTCATGGGGGGGCCTTCGAAGGTCGCCGTGGGCTCGGAGGGCCCTGCCCGTTCTCCCGCACTGAATGACCAGGGGCACCCCAAGCATCCCGGGTGGCGGCGGGGCAGCAGGGTGAGTCCGGCGCTGGGGCTCGGTGGTCCCTAATACCTGGCGTTGTGGCGCCAGGCCCCTTGGGACGTGCCCCTCGGGGGCTGACCTAGGGTTTGGGTTAGCCCCCAGGAGACTGGCACGCTCATTCCGCCCATGTGCAGTGAATGGAGGTTTGGGTCGAGGTGAGGTAGCTGGTGATCGGGACCGTGGGCCAGAGCATTTGGCTTTGGATCGGGGTGCCTTCGAAGGTCGCACGTGGCTCGGTGGGTCCTGCCTGTTCTGTAGCCCTGAAGGACTGGCGACACCCCTAGCTCCCCATGTGGCAGCGGGGCAGCAGGGTGCGTCCGGCGCTGGGACTTGGGGGTCCCCAATCCCTGGCATGTGGTGCCAGGCCACTTGGGAGGGGCCCCTTGGGGGTGACCTAGGGATAGGGTTAGCCCCCAGGAAGCCAGCAGGCCGGATCCGCCAACTCTGCAGCGAGCGGAGGGGTGGGCCGAGATTAGGGAGCAGGCGAGCAGGAGCGTGGGAGCCAGAGTTTTGCGCGGGGGGCCTTCGAAGGTCGCAGGGGGATCAGAGGGCCCTGCCCGTTCTCTCTTCCTGAATGACTGGCAACGCCCCTAGCACCCTGGGTGCTTGCGGGTTGGCAGAGTGAGTCCAGCCCTGGGGCTCGGGGGTCCCAAATCCCCAGCATTGCGGTGCCAGGCTCCTTGGGAGGGGCCCCTTGGGGGCCGACCGAGGGTAAGTGTTAGCCCCCAGGACTCCAGCAGGCCCCTTCCGCCAGCTCTGCAGCAGGCGGAGGGGCAGGCCGAGGTGAGGGCACTGGCGAGAGGGAGTGTGGGCCCAAGCGTTTTGGCGTGGGGGGCCTTCAAAAGTCGCCGGGGGCTTGGAGGGCCCTGCCCGTTCTCTCGCCCTGAAAGACTGTCGGTGCCCCTAGCAGCCCGGGTTGCTGTGGGGCGGCAGGGTGACTCCAGCGCTGGGCTCGGGGGCCCCAATCCCCGGCGTTGTGGCACCAGGCCCTTTGGGAAGGGCCCCTCGGGGGCCGACCAAGGCTTAGGGTTCAGCCCCAGGAGGCCGGCAAGCACTGCGATAAGTGGCTCTGGCAATGTAACAAAAATGCCATACACTTATCTGTAAGAAATAACAGTGTACAGGAACCCTCTTAGCCCTAACATCATCCTTTGTGAATATGGAAGCCAGCCCCAAAGTGGTCGTGGAAGTCTGACGAAAGGGCTAAGCACTTTTCTCTGAGTCACCACACTGTACAGGGAAAGACCAATGTACATCATCTTTCACGAGTAGGAAGCATTAATGAAAAGGTTCTGGAATTTCGAGGACTCTGACCCATCCTTATTGGTAATAAACCACCGTGTACAGGAAAACACCTTCAACTCTCATCAGCCTCCTCAATCCTGATTCTGATTCAACTTTGGGTGTGTAGGACTAGGGAAATGTCCACATCTTATTGCTAAGAAAGAACGATGTCAGGGTAATGCCCTTCAAGTCACCTCAGCCTTCCTGAAGACGGAAGCAGGAATCAAGGTGGTTATGTTACCATGAGGTAAGGAAGATGAGCATATAAGTGAGAAACAACAGTGGGCAGGACCTCTCTTCCAAGGAACAGTATCTTTGCTTAATGTTCAATCCCTATGGTAAGTGGTTGTGGGCATTTGTGAGGTCAAAATCTTGAGTGTTTTGTAAAACCTCTTGGCCATTCACAGATGAGACTAAGGTAGTTGGGGACTCCTAGGCAGTGATTTGTCCACTGTCAAAAATATGAAAAGATAAAAGAGACAGATGAGGTCTCCTCAGGCATTGTCCTTTATCCTCATCCTCCGTGAGGATGGCCATCTCTGGACAGCTCAGTGGCAGGGTCTCATTCACAGTGGGGGCATCTGTTCCTCACAGACATCAGGCAGGGAAATGGATTTGGTTCTCTGTGCCAGCCCAGCCACAGCTGAGTGTCACAGCACCCTCTCGTGGGCTCATAAGAGTTTCACTGTCACCAGGCAGGTCATTGTATTTGATAAACCACTGTGAGAGTTTGCAATCGCCTTCATCTGCAACCTCCTAGAGGCAAATGCAGGTGTCTGGTACCATGTGAAGTCATGTGAAGGCATTGTGAGAAATTGTCCTTTTGCTTAAGAAAAACATGGCTGGGGCTCCTGGCTGGCTCAGCCAGTTAAGCATGTGCCTTTGGCTCAGGTTATGATCCCAGGGTTCTGGGATCGAGCCGAGGCTCCCTGCTCAGCAGGAAAGGAGGTAGGGAAATAGCTTAGAACCCACAGAGAATGTGAATAAAGGGGAGTGAAATGGAATTTGGTCTGTGTTTTGCTTTAGGGATTGGAAGTTAGTTTTTTCTCAATTGTGATGGTTCTTGAAACAGAGAAGCTGTATTGGTTTTTTTTTACCTTTAATTTTTTTCTAATAATAATTTTTTATTATGATATGGTAGTCACTATACAGTATTTCCTTAGTTTTTGATGTAGTGTTCCATGATTCATTATTTGCATATAACACCCAGTGCTCCATGCAATATGTACCTTCCTTAATACCCATCACTGGCCCATCCCAATCCCCCACCCCTCTCCCCTCTGAAGCCCTCAGTTTGTTTCCCAGAGTCCATAGTCTCTCGTGGTTCATTCCCCCTTCTGTTTAGGGTCCATTGTCTAAAGGGACAGACAGTGGAAGTTCACCGAATATAAGATCGAAATTTCGTTGTTCATTATAGATGCCGCTAAGTAGTTCCCAGTCATTTCATTCTACTGTAGTAATTCATTATACCTGTGCAGGTGCACGTGGAAGACAATTGATGCATGTTTAGTGGTAATAAAACACGCCCCTCAGTAGTAGAATAATAGAGGATGCACATGTGTAAAATTATTCGACTACAGCTTCCATGCTTTCCCTTTGGTTCCTTATTATCTATGAAATTGGACAATTTTTGTTCTCTAGGCTTAAAACTCATTGTCAGTATTCAGAGTTTTTCAATGCTGATCTTCTCCTGTATAAGTTACCAAAAACCTAAAATATGTATGAAATTTAAAAAACGCTATATTGAAAATGACAGCAGGGAAGTTCCATTTTGTGAATATTGTGTCAATGGATCTCTATTTTGACATCAGTGTTCATTAGAAATGATGACATTTCATGTGAGTATAAATATCAATGTGAAAAAGGAAAGGTAGGAAGAACCTTGAATGTTTAAGTAATTGCTGAAATGACAGGAGTGTGTGTGTGTGTCTGTGTGTGTGTGTGTGTGTGTGTGTTTGTGTGTGTGTGTAATTGATTTTCAGTGAATGGTTCAGCTTCTTGTAGGGCCTCCGAGAGAGCCCAGATGAACCTTTCAATGAGTTGGTATCTGTTTTCAGAACATGGGAATCTCTTAGTCCAATAGTCAATCAGGCAAGCTTTGAGGTCTTGAAGAGTTTCAGTCCTCAGCGATGGTGTTGCAGACCCTTGTGAGCAAACCCTAGGGTATGCTCACAGCCCTCATTTGCTGGTAGCAAGGTGTGACGATTTCAGAGGGCATTTCCCAAAGAAGTACCTCTTGAGTCTCTGTCCTTGTCAGTTCCCTACACTTCCTTACACTAGTTATGTGTTCAATGTGTTTCAGGATAATCCCCACATGTGATTTTTGCTATTTCCTACTAGTCCTATCTGTTTCTCATGTTCTTCTTTTATGGTAGGTGTTGGGAAGCAACCTGTGCGGTGTAGGAAGGGGTGTGGTAGTTGTCTGCCTTCAGAGGACCGAATGATGCCTAGAAATTGTACTGTAGTTTGAGGTCAATTGTCCATCCTCTGAGTGTCAGGAATTCCATCACTTTACATTGATGCTAGTCTGTTCTTCAAGCTGTCTTCAGAAATAAGGACGTCATCCATCTAGGGAATACTGATTTGTGTGTATGTTTTCATTTTAGGAAAGGCCTTGCTGCTCCTGAAAATAATACTGTAGAGCACCCTTTCCTGTTCTTATTGGCCATCAGTCAATCTTTTGTGAAGTATTCCTTTATAAATAGACTTTTTATGGTTGATGAGCAGGAATTCTTATTGACAAGTCTTTGTCAGTGTGTGTATTGCAAATCTTACTTCCCAGCCTGTGGTTCACTTTTTCATTTTCTTATGGTCATAAGATAAGGAGAAATGTCACATTTTTATGAAGTCCCACTGAATTCTTTTAAATGGTTAGTGCACCCTATGTCCTGCCCCAAGATTGACAGGTTCTACGTTTTCTTTCAGAAACTGTCCAATGGGAAACACAATCCATCACAAATTTATAAATTGCATTTTTAATTATAATAGGGTATTTATACACTGTTTTGGATTTTCTATGTACACAATCGTATTATCTTTGAATAGTCACAATTATCCCCTCAATTCTTATACTTTTTGTTTCTCTTGCCTTCTAACACTGGTAAATTCTCCAATGCAACGTTGAGTAGAGCAGCATTGTTTGAAGATTTTAATATACCTTTCTCAATATCTGACAGAAAAAGCAGACAAAACATTGGTAAAATGTGACCTAATGGACATATAGGGAACATTCCATAATAAGTGCAGAATACATTATTTTCAAGTGGTCATAGTCTCTTTACCCAAATAGATGATAGGTGGGGCCACGAATCAAGTCTACAAATGTTAAACCCTGAAATTAACTAGATTCTATTCTTAGACCAAAGGGGAATTGAGCCACAGTCATAGGAAAAAGAAAACCAGGAAGTCCTTCAATGTTTAAAAATTAAATGGAACTTTGCTACATATCCTAAAGGTGAGGGAGGGAATCTCAATGGAAATTCTGAACCTTTTCTACATGAGGGCTCACGCACAATGGCACTTTCTTTGTGAATAGCATTATAATAACCTAGACAGGAGTTGAGCCTTAAGTCAGAGTTCTGCCTGCCCCAGCCACACCTGGCAGCCTTGGCCTGTGGTCCCCCTCAGCTGTCCTTTCTGGTGGCCCTGAGCTAAGGGGTCAACATTGCCATATGGAAATGGGAAGCTCCCCACTCATAGTGATGGCGGTGCCCCCTCCCCAGCTGCCCTTTCTGGTGGCTCTGAGCTAAGGGGGTCAACATGGCCGTATGGAAATTAGAAGCTCCCCACTCTTAGTGATGACGTTGCTATCGTATCGTCCTCACCAGTCCAACAACATGATTTCTGAGTGAACTATGACACAAGAGTGACTTCTTGGCCTTCCTTCAGGTTTGAAAATCATCTGGTGAGTCATCTATTAGGAATATGGATTCAACATGTGTTCTTTCTTCTGGAAAAGAAATAGACCCAATAGCAATTATGGCTTCCTGAGCACCTGTTCCTGAGAGACATCATACTGGCTCTTTGTAGCATTCTGCCTCTTAAACTTCTCAACTAGGGTGTAGATATTTTTAGGCACATTTTCAGGTGGTTAGACAGGGACTCAGATGATATGAGTCACAGCGGATTTTAGTGTCAGAAACCTAAGTGGGATCCCCAAATTGACTCCAAATCCCTTGTTGTTCCATACAGGGTACTATTTCCCTCTTATCTCTGGTCTTCTCGATCTGGAAACCTATCAAGTATCAGGATTTTCTTGTCATTTGGACAACTGGAACGAATTCAGCGGGCCTTTTCACCTCTGCCCATGGTGATCATTAAGATCATTATCTCAGTGGAGGACCTCTGGGTAAGATACTCAAAGATCCTTAGTAATACAGACAGTATAATATTTTCCTGGTATTAAAGTTACAGAAACCAACTATCATTTTTAGTCGATTCAGGCTCTGGTATGTTCAAACCGTGCTGTAAAACTGGTCTGAAATAGTATTTAAAAACACTCAGCTCAGCCTCTTCTACAAAGTGAGCCAATGCTTATAAACATGGCTAAAATATTCCCTTACCTACGATGACTTCCCAGCCATCATAGTGTTTATATGGTATGACTGTGACTTACATTAGTCAACATTTGCAGAGAAAGAACTTAGTGCATCCAGGGGGCACTTCATGTTGAAATTAGTTTGTGACAATGAGCTACTGTGTTTTATTCTGCAGTCCAAGGGAATGGTGCCAGACATCTCTAAGGTGTCTAGCAGTTCTACAATTCTGATTTTAAGTGGTCTGTGTGCTTCAGAGATTTGGGCAGGAGAAGGGCAGGAGTCCAGAGACTGTGAACACTCTGTCACCTGTGCTGACCATGGAGCAGGCCGCCTTCTGTGGACAACATTTTGATTTCTTGGTACTCTTGGGAAAGGTGCTTTTGTCTCATATTCCTCCATTTAGGAGTAATTATAATGATGAAAGTAATTTTTATCTTATATCATCTGTGGGCCCTGATCCTGGGCTCCCAGGGAAGCTATCCTTTAACATTTTACCCGGCTCAAAATGACTGGGCAACACCTCAAAGCATGGGCCCTATTTCTGCCCCAAGCACATGTTGTACATCTGCTTCGAGAAGAAAACAATAACCAAAAATGCCAACATAAAGATAAGACAAAATAAAGAACCTCTTTGGCTCCCATAATATTAAAGTCATACTGACATGTATATACTGAAAATGCATGAAATCATTGCATTTCCTAAAGCCCAAGTCTTGGAGGGTCTGAGAGTCACTGACCTTGCCCAGAACCAGGCACACCCCAGCAGGGAGGGCTGGTGCAGAAAGGGAAGGGGCAGGACTCTGAGGGTGGTCTGCAGCTAGAGGGGTCCCTGGAATGGGCCAGGTGTGTGTGGAGGCCCCAGCCCACGAGCCCACCCATGCCTGTGCCTGGTGTTGGGTAGAGGAGGCTCCTCTTGGGCCCCCTGCACTTTCAGGGTTCCAGGGGCTTGAGGGCGGGTTGCCCAGCATCCAAGGAGCTCAGGCACAGCCCTCCCAGACAATTCACCACTTGTGGGTGGAGCTACATCACTGTGGGCGGTCCCAGATTTGCAGTGGGTTGCAGACCTGGGGCAGAAGGGGCACTGAGAGAGAGAGAGTTGCCCTGTGGAGATCCCTGCTGGTGAGTGAGCAGCATGCACTGGGGTGTGGGTCCGGGTCAGGGTGCGCCCCAGGTGGGAGGCAGGGTTCTGGAAGGGAACGTGGAGAGGGTTCATTGTGTGGACTCAGGTGAGTTTTCCTTTTCCTTTTAAAGTCTCTTCTGCCCCATGTCCTCAACTGGCCTTATTCTCCATCCCCGTGAACTATAGGGCGCCCGCTCACCTGAGCTTTTGTGGGATGGGTTGCAGAATTTCAGGGTTTCCCCTGTTCCCCTGGAAGAGTGCGGGAAAGGACCTCACACAATCCCCACCTTCAGTTCTCTGACACAGTGCAGGTGATGCCTCTTGGGCATTAACCCGAGTTCAGCAGGGTGTGCCCTGGTCCCCCAGGCACAGGTGTCGCAGTAGCAAGCCCCAGAGCCGTCCCCCAACTTAGCATTATGCCCCCTGTGCCCCAAGGTTAGTGGTAATTGGCTATTAGAAGCATGCAGGAAAATCCTCCAGGTGGGGGCCTGGAGGCGGGCGTAAACCAGACCCCACTCTAGTTGCATTGGGAATAGACGAATTGAGGGTTTCTTTAGAAGAGTAAGTCTGCTTTCCAGAAAAGGCAAGGTCATTGGTCTGTTGAGAATGAAGATAATTACTGCTAAACAACAAGTATGTGTTGCCCCTTCGCCCAGAAACCGAAGCAGGTGTGCAGGCTTTAGGTCATAGGTGCCTTCTTCTCCACAGCTGAGAACACTTCTCTGCTCTGGCTCCTAGACACCCGAGGTTTTGAAAGTCAGCATCAGAGTCAGCGAGGCAGATTGTCACAGGACGCCAGTGTTCAGAGAAAGCACAGGTATGTTTGGCAAAATGTCCTATCTATGTCAGGGCTGGAGGTAAAACCTCTCATTATACCAAACCTCCTGGGCTTTTCTCTTTTCTCTAGTTGAGCCACAAAGTAAAATTGAAGTAGCTGTCAGCATTCTGGGTTTGGTGCAAGAATTACTTAGTTTCCCTGGAGGTAGAACATTGCAGGGGATCACAATTTCTCTGTCCATTTATTGCTTACAAATGTATTTTGACCATCTGTTTCCTAGGAACCCTCTTTTATTAGAAAGGGAAGGTGAGATTCACTCTGTGCCTGTTTGTAACATCTAATTTGTTCCTTCCTGTAACACTGTTTATTCAATTATGCCTTAGATATGGTTGAGTGGTCAGCATCTAGAGTTAGGTGGCTTTTATCATCTGATACAGACTTGGATGATGTCATTTGACAAAGGTGATGTTTCATCATTGATTAGTTTATTCATCAGAAGAGTTAAAATTAGGGTGGAGGGAAAATTCAAAATTATCCAAAGCGGCCTGTTCCTGTTTAAAAGTTGAGCTTGACTTTCTAGTTTTACTAAAAGTATTATCTCGATATTTTGAGGTGCCATATTCTCTCTGTAGTTTCTTTGGTGGTGGAGTCAGAAGGAGAGTCTGGGAATTCTTTCGGAGAGTGGCATGCTGGTGGCTTCAAGGGGCTTGGCATCAGGAGCCTTGGGGTGAATTCTGCAACTGCTTGCCTAACCCTGGGTGCATCTCCCAGAGGTTTTGTTTCCTCTTATGAAATTGCCGGCAGATAATGTTCTGCTTGAAGGGGAACCCTCCCATCCTGTTGGTGGGAATGCAAAGTGGTGCAGCCAGTCTAGGAAACAGTGTGGGGGTTCCTCAAAAAGTTAAACATTGAACAACCCCATGATCCAGCTATTGCTCTCCTAGGTATTTACCCAAAGGATACAAAAATGTGGATTCAAAGGGGGTCCATGCACCATGATGTTTAGAGCAGCAATGTCCACAGTAGCCAAATTATGGAGAGAATCCCAAAGTCCATGCACTGATGAATGGATCAAGCAGATGTGGGATACCTATATATAATGGAATATGACCCAGCTTCAAAAAGAATGAAATCTTACCACTTGCAAGGATGTGGATGGACATAGAGTGTATTAAGCTAAGCAAAATCAGTGAGGAAAGACTAATATCCTATCCTCTCATGCTTGTGGAATTTCAGAAAGAAAACAGATGAACAGAGTGTTGGGGTGATGAGAGAGGCAAACAAGGAAATAGACTCAACGTTGGAGAACAAACTGAGCGTTGCTGCAGGACAGGGGTGTGGGGGGAAGAGTTAAACGGGTGAGGGGTATTAAGGAGGGTACTTGTGATGAGCACCAGGTACTGTATGCAGGTGAGGAATCACTAAATCCTACCCCTGAAGCGAATATTCCATGGCATGTGAACTAAATGGAATTTAAGTAAAAGAAGAAAGGAAAAAGTGTTCTGCTTCATGAAGAGTGAGGTAAAATTGTAGTGATTTGGGCTGTACTATTCTATAGAGGATAGATGTAAAACACCCTGTTGTAGGACACACTAGTTTCTTATCACATAAGGAGTCCTCAGAAAGCTGCAATGAAAGATTCAGGTCTCAGAGCATCTTCATGTTCCACTGATATGTTACAGTTTGCACAGGTAGGAAAGAAGGTGGAGAGAAAGGCAACAGAAGGGGAAAGTAGGTGTGAACCTTTCATTAATTAGCATTATATCTTTCTCATGAAAGCCTTGCGCCAGTGTGATTTTGGAAGAAGAGGGGGAATCCGGGAGCATTGGAGGAGACAGGGGAGTTCCAGGTCTGGGTAAAGCTGACAGGGGTCCCAGATGAGAGCTGAATGCATTCTGCAGCAGGGTGTGGGCAGGGTGGGCTCCAGGGGTGGCTGTGGGTCTCCTGGGTGAGAGTTGTGACAGGTGAGGGCTGTGTGCAAGTTCCTGGCTGAGGACAAGGGAGGCACAGGCGGAGAGCTGGCAGAGAACCTTCTTCTGGGCCACCAGCCTCACCCAACACACACAGCCTCATCTTCTGTCCCTGTCACTCCAATTCAGACTTCTCCGAAGGTGAGTGAGAACACATCAAGAGCATTCTGAACAAAAGGGAAAGCATGTGCAATGGCTCTGGGGCAGGAGATTTCCAGGTATGTCCAGGAGCAGCAAGAAGGCCCTGTGGCCACAGGAGACAGCTTAGGACATGAGCTCAGAGAGGTGACAGAAAGCCATTCCAGGGCTATAACCCCATGAGACCCTGTTTCACTAGGCCATCCTGGCTACAGTGTTGAGAACAGATGACAGAGGGTTGAAGACGGCAAGGCAGGTCAATGACGAGGCTTTTCCAGGAACTCAGGCACTGTGGACCAGACAGGTGGCCTTGGATGGAGTGGTTAGACCTATTCTGGGTCCATTTTGAAGATGGAGCTCACAGGATTTGCTGATGGGTTAGCTATTAGGAGCAGGAGAACGGAGGCGTTGGGGTAACTCCCAGCTGTTGTGGGTTGTCCTGATCGAGGGGAAGGAGAGTGTTTCTGGGGATAGGAGGTAGTCTGTGTTCCGCATCCTGAGGAAGGTGCCTTTCCCGGTGGGTCTGCTGATATTTGTGTCTGGGAGAAACTTTCACATCTCCTCCCTCAGCATTGCTTAAGTACAATTATCCCCCACTTTTTAAGCGTTCACAGTAAGACACTGGGCTTTCTTGAAAGAACTATGTTATTACCCAGCTTCAGTAAGAGGAAGAGACCTGAAGAGGCTTTCCCTCTTATGCAAAAAGGTGAACAGTGAGAATCGCGTTCAGCATCTGTTTTGGGGAGAAGCACAACAGAGGCAGCGTGCACCCCAACCAGCTCCTTCCGCTGGGAACAGCTATCCACATCCAGCCACCAGCACTTTGAATGGTGTCTGTGAGCCTCTGCTGTGCTTTATCTTCATTTATGCTGGGCCTCCCTTAGAAACTTGTGTCCTGAGGCCTAAGAAAAGCCAAAGAGAAGGAATTTTGGAGTCTGAGCACACTGTCTAATTGTTCCGTGTAAATTAATGGCCATTCCTTCTTGACACCATTTCTGCTGTGCAAGGTTTCTCAGAAGCCCTGTACTTTCAAAGAGCAGGGAAACCTATACCCGATGCTTCAGGGTTAGTTTTAGACTCCATGCTGGACAGAACATTTCATGACTGTCGGATTTTCTCACTTCAACATTGAGACTTTGACCACCTTCACCCGTTTCTACCACCCCATCCCCGAATCTGGCACCTACCAATCTGCTCTCAGTGTCTATGTGTTCAGTATTTGTTTATTCCTCGTGGAATGTACATGAGAGCATCTGGTATTGGTCTTTCTGTGTCTGAGTTACTTGGCATAAGGCCCCCAAGGTCTGTGTTTCCATGTCTGGTTCTTGTGAATAATGCTGCAGTGAACGTGGGAGTGCATCTGTCTTTTTGAGGCAGTATTTTTGTGTTCTCCGAATCAATACTCAGTAGAGCCATTACTGGGTCATGGGGTAGTTGCATTAATTTTTTCAGGAACCTCCATACCGTTTGTCACAGTGGCTGCACCAATTTCCATTCCCACCAACAATGCTCAGAGTCCTCTCGTCTGCACACCCTTGACCCCACCTGGTGTCTGTCTCTGGGACAATAGGTGTTCCAACACTTGTGAGGGAATAAACAGTTGTGGGTTTGACTGATGTTTCCCTGACGATATTTAGTGATGTCGAACAACTTTTTCTGTCTGTTGGCACCTGTGAGCTGTCTTTGGAAAGTATCTATTCACATATTCCCCACATTTTTTATACAGTTTTTTTTGTTTGTTTGTTTTGATTTGTATGAGTGTTGTGTGTATTTTGGATGTTAGCCTCTTCTCACACATATGATTCGCAGATATTTTTTTTCTTATTGGGTCTGTGGCCTTGTAAGTTTTTGCTGGTTTCTTTTTCCGTGTGGAAGATTTCAGTTGAAGTTGTTCCACCTGTTTATTTTTGCTTTTGTTGCCTTTGCATTTGGTGTCCAATCTGAAGACTCTTTGCCAAAACCAATGTCGAGAGACTTAGTACCTGTGTCTTCTTGGAGGTTTATGGATTCAGGTCTTACGTTCATATCATTCATCCATTAAAAATTTTGTGTGTGGTGTAAGAAAGTGACCCAGTTATATTCTTCTGCATTTAGTGTCCAGTTTGCCTGTTACCGCTCACTGAAGAGACAGTCCTTCCCTCATGGCATATCTTCTGCTGCTGTGTCGTAAGTTAGGATCATCTACGTGTGGGTAAGTTTCTGAGCTTTCTGTTCTGTTCCACTGACCTGGTGTCTGTGTTTATGCCAGTACCATCCTGTTTTGATGACAACAGCTTTGTAATCTAGCTTGAAATCCACAGTGTGTTGTCTGCACCTTTCTTTCTTCACGTTGCTTTGGGTATTTGGGGTGTTTTATGATTCCATACAAGTTTGAGGACTGTTTTCTATTTGCTCGAATAATGCCACTGGAATTCAGATAGGGATTTCATCACATGTGTCAATTGCTTTGGGTACGATGGACATGTTCACATAATTAACTCTTCCAGTTAAGGAGCATGGCGTATGCTTCCATTTGTTTGTGTTGCCTTCCAAATCTTTGACCCATACATCCTGCCCCCCTCGACACACATGTTTTTCATTTCTTTTCTGCCATGTGTTGAGTGTACTATGTCTTTCTCATTCTTGGTTGCTTTTATTCCTAAATTTTTTTTGATGCAATTGTAAATGGCATTGCTTTTTTAATTTCTCTTTGCGAAAGTGTGTCATCAGTATACAGAAATGCAAGAAGTTGGGTCATCTGGGTGGCCCCATAGGTGAAGCGTCTGCCTTCAGCTCAGGTCATGAACCCAGAGTTCTGGGTTCGAGCCCCGTGTTGGGCTCCCCGCTTACAGAGGGTCTGTTTCTCCTTCTTTCTCACACTCCCCCTGCTCGTGCTTTTTCTCTTCCTGTCAAATAAATAAATAAAATTTGAAAATACATAAAGACAACAGGTCTCTGCATATTGACTTTATATCCTGCAGCTTTCTTGAATTTGTTTATTCTAACAGTTTTTTTTTTTTTTGTGGAATCAGTCGGGATTTCATGTCATTTGCAAATAGTGACAGTTTTCCTGTATGGATTTCATATCTTTCTTTTTTTAAAATGATGTCACCCTACAGTACTTCATTTGTTTTTGATGTAGTGTTCCATGATTCATTGTTTGCATATAACACCAAGTGCTCATTATGACACATGCCCTCCTTTTTTAAAAAAAGAATTTATTTATTTATTCAACAGATATAGAGACTGCCAGCGAGAGAGGGAACACAAGCAGGGGGAGTGGGAGAGGAAGAAGCAGGCTCACAGCGGAGGAGCCTGTTGTGGGGCTCGATCCCATAATGCCGGGATCACGCCCTGAGCCAAAGTCAGACGCTTAACCGCTGTGCCACCCAGGGGCCCCAACAGGTGCCCTCCTTAATACCCATCACCAGGTTAACCCATTACCCTACCCCTCCCTTTCTGCAACCTTCAGTTTGTTTCCCAGTGTCAATAGTCTCTCATGATTCATCTCCCCCTCTCATTCCCCCCCTTCACTTTTCCCTTCCTTCTTCTAATGTCCTCCATGCTACTCCTTCCGTTCCACATAGGAGTGAAACCATATGATAATTGTCTTTCTCTGCTTGACTTAATTTCACTTAGCATAATCCCCTCCTGGTCCATCAACGTTGGTGCAAATGGGGGGTATTCATCCTTTCTGATGACTGAGTAATATTCCATTGTATAGATGAACCACATCTTCTTTCTCCAATCATCTGCTGAAGGACATCTTGGCTCCTTCCACAGTTAGGCTATTATGGACATTACTGCTATGTACATTGGGATACAGGTGCCCCTTCTTTTCATTACTCTGTGTCTATGGGGTAAATACCCAGTAGTTCAATTGGTGGGTCTTAGGATAGCTCTGTTTTTAACGTCTTGAGGAACCTCCATATTGTTTTCAAAAGTGGCTGTACCAGCTTGAATTCTCACGAGTAGTGTAAGAGGGCTCCCCTTTCTTCACATACTCTCTGACTTTTTTTTATTTCTGTCTTGTTAATTTTTTTTCAAGATTTTATTTATTCATTCCACAGAGATAGAGACATCCAGCGAGAGAGGGAACACAAACAGGGGAGTGGGAGAGGAAGAAGCAGGCTCATAACGGAGGAGCCTGATGTGGGGTTTGATCCCATAATGCCAGGATCACGCCCTTAGCCGAAGGCAGAGGCTTAACCTCTGTGCCACCCAGGTGCCCCCTGCCTTGTTAATTTTAACATTTCTAACTGGTGTAAGGTGGTATCTCATTGTCATTTTGATTTGTATTTGCCTGATGGCAAGTGATGTGGAGCATTTTTTCATGTGTCTGTTGGCCATTTGTATGTCTTCTCTGGAGAAGTATCTCTTTGTGTCTTCTGCCCATTTTTTTGATGTCGAGTTTGAGGAGTTCTTTATAGATCTTGGATACCAACCCTTTATCTGTAATATCATTTGCAGATATCTTCTTCAATTCCATAGGTTGCCTTTTTGTTTTTTGATCATTTGCTTTGCCAAGCAGAAGCCTTTTATCCTGATGAAGTGCCAATAGTTCATTTTTTGCTTTTATTTCCTGTGCCTTTAGAGACGTGGCTTGCAAGAAGTTGTTGTGTCCAAGGTTGAAGAGTTCTTTTGATTTTGATATGAGACAGGAATCCATTATCTTATTTTCCTGATTGTATTCGAGTCCTCTGTCTTTCTTGGTGAGTCTAGCTAAGTTTGTCAGTTTTGTTTATCTTTCCAAAAAAGGCTGCTCTCATTTTCATTGTTTTTTTTTTTTTTGTCTTTTTAGTCTCCGTTGGATTTATTAATGCATTCCTTTTTGTTATTTCCTTATTTCTACTAATTTGGGGCTTTGTTTGTTGTTTTTTTTTTCTACTTATTTACCACATAAAGCAGGTTGTTTATTGGAGAGCATTTTCATGGATTGATGAAGACTTTAATTTCTATGAATGTCCCCCATAAAGCTACTTTTGCTGCATCCCATAAGTTTTTGTAGGTTGTCTTTTTCATCAGTGACCAGGTACTTCTAAAAGTTTTTTGATTTCTTCTTTGACTGTTGGATGTTCAGTAGCATGTTTTTAAATCTCCACATATTTTTTAAGATTATTTTAGTATCTGACAGAGAGTGAGACAGCGAGAGAGGGAACACAAGCAGGGGGGTGGGAGAGGGAGAAGCAGGCTTCCCACTGAGCAAGGAGCCTGATTTGGGGCTAGATCCCAGGATCCGGGGTCAAGACCTGAGCTGAAAGCACATCCTTAACGACTGAGCCACCCAGGCCCCAAAAATCTCCACCTATTTTTGACTGTCCCATTTTTTTCTTGAGACTGATTTCTAATTTCATATCATTGTGGTTGGACAAGATTTGAAGCAGAAGGTGAAAAGAGCATTCAGATGAAAGGTTTGTTTCCTGGAGGGTTTTCTGAGGGCAGACCATGAGTTCAGTGGGGATGGAGGAAGGTTTTGTGAGACGGGGGGTGGGGTTAACCCTCGTTAGAATTACTGACTACTACCATGCAGGCTGTGTGCTACCGTTCACACCATAGTCCTGATGGACTTGTACTTCATTAAATATTTTCTAGGAGGTGTAGGCATAGCCTTTACTTAAAGAAAGGTGCCATGTGGGTTCATGGCATTACCCCAGGTCAGCAACCAGGATGTATGGTATTGTGGGGTATCAGAACCAGGCTTTCTGTGGGAAGCGACAGAAATAGGGTATGGTGAGCTCCATGACCATAGGTGAGGTCCCTAGTGACCCACTGGGTGTTGGGTTCTGTGGATCTGTCTCATCATGTGCTGTGGAATTCAGGGACACCCTCCTGTCTGTGGATTTGTGTGGAGACAGGTAGACATCAGTGTCTGGCCAGGCACGAGGGTCGCAATGGACCACCACCAGAGGTGCAGCGTGCGGGGGAGCCACTGCTTGGTTTCCCCGAAAGCTGACCAGGGTCTGTGACCGTGATTCCTAGCAGCTGCAAGGGAAGAGGAGGCCGGGGTGGTGCACACTTCCTAGACTTGTGCTCAGGACTAGTCTGGAGCCCACTGAAGTCAGCCACACCTGGCACAGAAGGCACCCAGTCAGTGTAGCTGTGGGCACTGCTCCCATGGCACTTTTGGGCCGGCTCCATGCTGCCACCTCCTGCTTTTCATCATCATCTTCAAGGTCATGTGCCTCTGCTCTTGCCCCATGGCCTCCGGGGTATTGTCCGTCCTCCATCTGGCCCTCGTCCCTGGTGCCCTGTGCAGTCCGATGACAGGGTAGCCTTCTCGAGACAAACATCTGGCCCTGATGGAAAACTTCCATGGATCTCTTGTGATGCGAGGATGATGCCCTGCCCTGGAAGGGGGCTGCAGGTCCAAAATCAGGAGAGCCATGTCTCCCTTTTCAGCATGGCCTGCACTCCCCTCAGTCTTCTTCAGGGAAGCTCTCCCCACTTCCTGAGATGACAGCTCTGAACTTAAAAATGAATGTTATTTTACATATCTCTATGCTTTAGTTCATCCATGGCATGTCTTTCAACCCCGTTAGTGGGGTTTTTTTGTTTAGCAGTTCTGAAGGGCTGTCTGCTCAAGGAGGGGATGACCTGGGCAGGGCAGCTTTCCCTCTCATCTCCCTCAGCATGTCTCTGAGGCCTGGGGCCAGCTGTCCCACTGAGGATTGAGGGACCTGAGCCAGCCCATCCTGAGCCCAGGCTGTGTCAGCTCATAGACTGATGCGTGTCGGAGCGGTGGGCAGCTGGCATGGGCCAGGGGCAGGCAGTGTCTCCTTCTCATTCCTTCCCTCCCTTCCTCCCAGAAGTAGCTCAGAGCAGCCTTCAACCCCTGCATCTCCAGATCCCTTGACCTGTGCCTCCTGTGTTCAGCTGGTGACCTTGGAGTTTCGCATGGATTCTACCTCCCGTACCCTCTCCCATAGCAGTTCCTTGATCAGGGGAGGGGTCGGACCCTTGTCTGCTTTTGGTCTTCTTCCTGTCCCGCACCGAGCCCACCGACCGTTTCATCTTCCATGTATGTGCTTGGAAGCAAGCCCATCCACAGAGAACCTATTAGCCAAATGGATCCAGGCAATGAACATTGAAGTAGAGATCCAGAATCCATAATAAACCTGCTCTGAAACCTGTCCCAAAGTCTGTGACTCTCTCACACTGAAACAGAAACAATAATAGCTTTCTGGACTGTGAAGTGATATGTGTCTCTACTTCCAGTCTTGAATGCATAGGTGCTGAACCTGGACAGAAAGGGACCATGGCTCCCGTGGGCTGGGATCCACAGTAAGAACGCAGTGAAATCTGAATTTAGGCATTAAGTGAATAATTATTGTAGAGTGAATCCCAAGTAGGGCTTTTGCACATTGCACAGGAAAAGCTTTTTCAAAGAGGTTTCTGAAAGAAAAATCTTTTTTTAAAATTTATTTTAATTCCATTAGAGCTAACATAGAGTGTTACATTCGTTTCAGGTGTACAGTAGAGTGATTCAGTAATTCTATATATTACAAAGTGGTCATCAAGAAAAGTGTCCTCTTAATCCCCTTCATCTATTTCACTCATCCCTCTATCCACCTCCTCTCTGGTAACCATCCGTTTGTTCTCTATTGAAAAGAGTTTGTATTTTGGTGTGTCTCTTTTTTCTCTTTTAGTTATTTATTTTTGTTTGTTTTTTAAATTCCCCATTAGAGTGACATCATATGGGATTTGTCTTTCTCTGACTGACTGATTTTAGTTTGGATAATACTCTCTAGCTCCATCCATGTGGCTGCAAATGGCAAGGTTTCATTCTTTTTCAAGCCGAGTAATACTCCATTGTGTGTGTGTGTGTGTGTGTGTGTGTGTGTGAATACACACATCTATCATCTCATTTGTCAATTTTTCTACAGACACTTGGGTTGCTTCCATATTGTGATATTGTAAATAATAGTGCAAGAAACATAGGGGTGCACGTATCCTTTTTACTTACTGTTTTCCTATTCTTTGGGTAAATACGAGTAGTGTGATTGTTGGATCGTAGGGTAGTTCTATATTTAATTTTTTGAGGAAACTTCATACTGTTTTCCACGGTGGCCACCACAGTTTGCATTCCCACCCACAGTTCACGAGGATTCCCCTTCATCCACATCCTCCCAACACCTGCTCTTTGTTGTGCTTTTGATGTTAGCCATTCTGACAGGTTTGATGTAATACCTCATTGTCCTTTGGATTTACATTTTCCTGATGATGGGTGATGGTGAACATCTTTTCACGGGACTCTTGGCCATTTGTATTTCTTCTTTGGAGAAATGTCTGTCCATGTCTTCTGCCTATTTTTTAACTGAATTATTTGTTTTTTGGGGGGTCGAGTAGAATCAGTTGTATATGTTTTGAACACTATTCCTTTATTGCATATGATCTTTGCAAATATCATCTCCCTTTGAGTAGGTTGTCTTATGATTTTTACGTTTTCATTGTTCTTCTGCTGTGTGGAAACTTTTTATTTTGCTGTATTCCCAATAGTTTATTTTTGCTTTCATTTCCTTTGCCTCAGGACACAGTCTAGAAAAACGTTGGTATGGTCCATGTCAAGAAGTTACTGTCTTCCCTCCTGTTGGATTTTTATGGATTCAGGTCTCATATTGAGGTCTTGAAACTGTTTTGTGTTTGTCTGTATTGTGTAAG